>NC_134485.1:433781455-434081455 GCF_040206685.1 Ascaphus truei | reverse complement strand
AGTGTCCCACACACACAGTGTCCCACACACACAGTGTCACACACACACACACACACACACACACGTCACCTCTCGTTCCGGCTGCCGCCATCTTAGTTACTCCGCGAGGGAGGAAGGGGGTCCTTCCGGCCGCCGCCATCTTAGGTGCCGCGTGTCAGCTGCCTGTCCCCCCGCCGGGGAGGGGGGAGGTGAGTGGAGCATCGGGGGGGGAGGTGAGTGGAGCATCGGGGGGGGGAGGTGAGTGGAGCATCGGGGGGGGAGGTGAGTGGAGCATCGGGGGGGAGGTGAGTGGAGCATCGGGGGGGAGGTGAGTGGAGCATCGGGGGGGAGGTGAGTGGAGCATCGGGGGGGGGAGGTGAGTGGAGCATCGGGGGGGGAGGTGAGTGGAGCATCGGGGGGGAGGTGAGTGGAGCATCGGGGGGAGGTGAGTGGAGCAGCGGGGGGAGGTGAGTGGGGCATCGGGGGGGGAGGTGAGTGGAGCATCGGGGGGAGGTGAGTGGAGCATCGGGGGGGAGGTGAGTGGAGCATCGGGGGGGAGGTGAGTGGAGCATCGGGGGGGAGGTGAGTGGAGCATCAGGGGGGGTGAGTGGAGCATCGGGGGGGGGTGAGTGGAGCATCGGGGGGGAGGTGAGTGGAGCATCGGGGGGGAGGTGAGTGGAGCATCAGGGGGGAGGTGAGTGGAGCATCGGGGGAGAGGTGAGTGGAGCATCGGGGGGGAGGTGAGTGGAGCATCGGGGAGGGAGGGGGGAAGGTGAGTGGAGCATCGGGGAGGGAGGGGGGAAGGTGAGTGGAGCATCGGGGAGGGAGGGGGGGAAGGTGAGTGGAGCATCGGGGAGGGAGGGGGGCAGGTGAGTGGAGCATCGGGGATGGAGGGGGGGGAAGGTGAGTGGAGCATCGGGGAGGGAGGGGGGGAAGGTGAGTGGAGCATCGGGGAGGGGGGAGGTGAGTGGAGCATGGGGGGGGAGGTGAGTGGAGCATCAGGGAGGGAGGAGGGGAAGGTGAGTGGAGCATCGGGGAGGGAGGGGGGGAAGGTGAGTGGAGCATCGGGGAGGGAGGGGGGGGAAGGTGAGTGGAGCATCGGGGAGAGAGGGGGGGAGGTGAGTGGAGCATCGGGGGGGAGGTGAGTGGAGCATGGGGGGGAGGTGAGTGGAGCATCGAGGAGGGGGGGAGGTGAGTGGAGCATCGGGGAGGGAGGGGGGTAGGTGAGTGGAGCATCGGGGAGGGAGGGGGGGAGATGAGTGGAGCATTGGGGAGGGAGGGGGGGAGGTGAGTGGAGCATCGGGGAGGGGGGGAGGTGAGTGGAGCATCAGGGAGGGGGGGAGGTGAGTGGAGCATCGGGGAGGGCGGGAGGGGGGAGGTGAGTGGAGCATGGGGGGGAGGTGAGTGGAGCATCGGGGAGGGGGGAGGTGAGTGGAGCAGCGGGGAGGGGGGAAGGTGAGTGGAGCATCGGGGAGGGAAGGGGGGGAGGTGAGTGGAGCATGGGGGGGAGGTGAGTGGAGCATCGGGGAGGGTGGGGGAGGTGAGTGGAGCATCAGGGAGGGAGGGGGGAGGTGAGTGGAGCATGGGGGGGAGGTGAGTGGAGCATCGGGGAGGGGGGGGGGTGAGTGGAGCATCGGGGAGGGGTGTGTGTGTGTGTGTGTGTTGGCCCGTCACTCCGCCTCAGGCCAATGAGAGGTGTGCGGGGGCGGGCGGCCCAAGGGAGCAATCTCATTGGCCTGGCCCAAGGTCCAGTGAGATTGCCGCTAGGGACACAGGGAGGGACACAGGGAGACACATACAGACACGGACACATAGGACACTTTCAGAAATATATAGTAAGATATGCTGTGATGTTCTTCCCACGATAGGATATGGGACGCTGATTACATGAGCAACGGGGAGAACAAGAAATGAGATCACGTATTGGCAATTAATAATGGGGACGTGTCAATCCCTTGCATTAGAAATGTAAATGGTGGGTGTCGATTTTCAGGTTAAGAGATGCTGATAGTATTACAGGTGTGACAGCAGCTGTCAGATATCTGTTATCTCAGCGTGAGGCTCATTGGGTGACAGTGCCACACCCCGTGCCCCCACGTCGCGATGTATTACACATCATACACAATGCACACCCATCTAAAGCGGAAATCTTACCTTGTTTTCTGAGGCAGTAACTGTGCGTTCCTGTTCTTTGCCTTGCTCATCAAAATGCGCTGCAAATGAGAACATCAGAAGCTTAGTCACCGCTGCATGTGACTCTCAGAGGCCCCTAACGTGTAGTTCTACGTCGCAAATCATCATTACATTATGTATAGGAAGAAGTACACCAACGTTAATATTAGAGGAAAGGAGTTCCTGCCCCAAAGAGCCCAGAACCAGAACCCGCGGACCTCCTAGTTTAGGTCTGAGATCAGTAGCTCCAGCTCATAGATATTTATTATAAAGCGCTTTTGCAGTTATTTATGATGGCTATCTGGCCGCTTTCTTCTCGGAAGCCAATCGGCACCAGGGGCCTATCTGTTTCTTTGATTAATGTGGTGCTGGTTTATTTCACCGGATTTCCAGGGCACAGTTTTGTTTGTAGATCCAGAAATCTCTGGCAGCCTATTTAACCTAACACTAAGCTACTGTAAATTAACGCTAGGCTAAATATAACGCCTATAACGCGAATAATGTAACTGTAACAGGCTCAATATAACGCTGATGCACTAACGCGAGTAATGTAACTGTAACAGCTTCAATATAACGCCGATGCACTAACGCGAGTAATGTAACTGTAACAGGCTCAGTATAACGCCGATGCACTAACGCGAATAATGTAACTGTAACAGGCTCAATATAACGCCGATGCACTAACGCGAGTAATGTAACTGTAACAGGCTCAATATAACGCTGATGCACTAAAGCTAATAATGTAACTGTAACAGGCTCAATATAACGCCGATGCACTAACGCGAGTAATGTAACTGTAACAGGCTCAATATAACGCCAATGCACTAACGCGAGTAATGTAACTGTAACAGGCTCAATATAACGCCGATGCACTAACGCGAATAATGTAACTGTAACAGGCTCAATATAACGCCTATGCACTAACGCGAGTAATGTAACTGTAACAGGCTCAATATAACGCCGATGCACTAAAGCTAATAATGTAACTGTAACAGGCTCAATATAACGCCGATGCACTAACGCGAGTAATGTAACTGTAACAGGCTCAATATAACGCCGATGAACTAAAACTAATAATGTAACTGTAACAGGCTCAATATAACGCCGAAGCACTAACGCAAGTAATGTAACTGTAACAGGCTCAATATAACGCCGATGCACTAACGCGAGTAATGTAACTGTAACAGGCTCAATATAACGCCGATGCACTAACGCGAATAATGTAACTGTAACAGGCTCAATATAACGCCGATGCACTAACGCGAGTAATGTAACTGTAACAGGCTCAATATAACGCCGATGCACTAACGCGAGTAATGTAACTGTAACAGGCTCAATATAACGCCTATGCACTAACGCGAGTAATGTAACTGTAACAGGCTCAATATAACGCCGATCCATTAAAGCGAATAATGTAACTGTAACAGGCTCAATATAACGCCGATGCACTAACGCGAGTAATGTAACTGTAACAGGCTCAATATAACGCCGATGCACTAACGCGAGTAATGTAACTGTTAACAGGCTCAATATAACGCCTATGCACTAACGCGAGTAATGTAACTGTAACAGGTTCAATATAACGCCTATGCACTAACGCGAGTAATGTAACTGTAACAGGTTCAATATAACGCCGATGCACTAAAGCTAATAATGTAACTGTAACAGCTTCAATATAACGCCGATGCACTAACGCGAGTAATGTAACTGTAACAGGCTCAATATAACGCCGATGCACTAACGCGAGTAATGTAACTGTAACAGGCTCAATATAACGCCCATGCACTAACGCGAGTAATGTAACTGTAACAGGCTCAATATAACGCCGATGCACTAAAGCTAATAATGTAACTGTAACAGGCTCAATATAACGCCGATGCACTAACGCGAGTAATGTAACTGTAACAGGCTCAATATAACGCCTATGCACTAACGCGAGTAATGTAACTGTAACAGGCTCAATATAACGCCGATGCTCTAACGCGAGTAATGTAACTGTAACAGCTTCAATATAACGCCTATGCATTAACGCGAGTAATGTAACTGTAACAGGCTCAATATAACGCCTATGCACTAACGCGAGTAATGTAACTGTAACAGGCTCAATATAAAGCCGATGCACTAACGCGAGTAATGTAACTGTAACAGCTTCAATATAACGCCTATGCATTAACGCGAGTAATGTAACTGTAACAGGCTCAATATAACGCCTATGCACTAACGCGAGTAATGTAACTGTAACAGGCTCAATATAACGCCGATGCACTAACGCGAGTAATGTAACTGTAACAGCTTCAATATAACGCCGATGCACTAACGCGAGTAATGTAACTGTAACAGCTTCAATATAACGCCGATGCACTAACGCGAGTAATGTAACTGTAACAGGCTCAATATAACGCTGATGCACTAACGCGAGTAATGTAACTGTAACAGGCTCAATATAACGCCTATGCACTAACGCGAGTAATGTAACTGTAACAGCTTCAATATAACGCCGATGCACTAACGCGAGTAATGTAACTGTAACAGGCTCAATATAACGCCGATGCACTAACGCGAGTAATGTAACTGTAACAGGCTCAATATAACGCCGATGCACTAACGCGAGTAATGTAACTGTAACAGCTTCAATATAACGCCGATGCACTAACGCGAGTAATGTAACTGTAACAGGCTCAATATAACGCCGATGCACTAACGCGAGTAATGTAACTGTAATAGGCTCAATATAACGCCGATGCACTAACGCGAGTAATGTAACTGTAACAGGCTCAATATAACGCTGATGCACTAACGCGAGTAATGTAACTGTAACAGGCTCAATATAACGCCGATGCACTAACGCGAGTAATGTAACTGTAACAGCTTCAATATAACACCTATGCACTAACGCGAGTAATGTAACTGTAACAGGCTCAATATAACGCCGATGCAGTAACGCGAGTAATGTAACTGTAACAGGCTCAATATAACGCCGATGCACTAACGCGAGTAATGTAACTGTAACAGGCTCAATATAACGCCGATGCACTAACGCGAGTAATGTAACTGTAACAGGCTCAATATAACGCCGATGCACTAACGCGAGTAATGTAACTGTAACAGGCTCAATATAACGCTGATGCACTAACGCGAGTAATGTAACTGTAACAGGCTCAATATAACGCCGATGCACTAACGCGAGTAATGTAACTGTAACAGGCTCAATATAACGCCGATGCACTAACGCGAGTAATGTAACTGTAACAGCTTCAATATAACGCCGATGCACTAACGCGAGTAATGTAACTGTAACAGGCTCAATATAACGCCGATGCACTAACGCGAGTAATGTAACTGTAACAGGCTCAATATAACGCCGATGCACTAACGCGAGTAATGTAACTGTAACAGGCTCAATATAACGCCGATGCACTAACGCGAGTAATGTAACTGTAACAGGCTCAATATAACGCCGATGCACTAACGCGAGTAATGTAACTGTAACAGCTTCAATATAACACCTATGCACTAACGCGAGTAATGTAACTGTAACAGGCTCAATATAACGCCTATGCTCTAACGCGAGTAATGTAACTGTAACAGGCTCAATATAACGCCTATGCACTAACGCGAGTAATGTAACTGTAACAGGTTCAATATAACGCCTATGCACTAACGCGAGTAATGTAACTGTAACAGGCTCAATATAACGCCGATGCACTAACGCGAGTAATGTAACTGTAACAGGCTCAATATAACGCCGATGCACTAACGCGAGTAATGTAACTGTAACAGGCTCAATATAACGCTGATGCACTAACGCGAGTAATGTAACTGTAACAGCTTCAATATAACGCCTATGCACTAACGCGAGTAATGTAACTGTAACAGGCTCAATATAACGCCGATGCACTAACGCGATTAATGTAACTGTAACAGGCTCAATATAACGCCGATGCACTAACGCGAGTAATGTAACTGTAACAGGCTCAATATAATGCCTATGCACTAACGCGAGTAATGTAACTGTAACAGGCTCAATATAACGCCGATGCAGTAACGCGAGTAATGTAACTGTAACAGGCTCAATATAACGCCGATGCACTAACGCGAGTAATGTAACTGTAACAGGCTCAATATAACGCCGATGCACTAACGCGAGTAATGTAACTGTAACAGGCTCAATATAACGCCGATGCACTAACGCGAGTAATGTAACTGTAACAGGCTCAATATAACGCCGATGCACTAACGCGAGTAATGTAACTGTAACAGGCTCAATATAACGCCGATGCACTAACGCGAGTAATGTAACTGTAACAGGCTCAATATAACGCCGATGCACTAACGCGAGTAATGTAACTGTAACAGGCTCAATATAACGCCCATGCACTAACGCGAGTAATGTAACTGTAACAGGCTCAATATAACGCCGATGCACTAAAGCTAATAATGTAACTGTAACAGGCTCAATATAACGCCGATGCACTAACGCGAGTAATGTAACTGTAACAGGCTCAATATAACGCCTATGCACTAACGCGAGTAATGTAACTGTAACAGGCTCAATATAACGCCGATGCTCTAACGCGAGTAATGTAACTGTAACAGCTTCAATATAACGCCTATGCATTAACGCGAGTAATGTAACTGTAACAGGCTCAATATAACGCCTATGCACTAACGCGAGTAATGTAACTGTAACAGGCTCAATATAAAGCCGATGCACTAACGCGAGTAATGTAACTGTAACAGCTTCAATATAACGCCTATGCATTAACGCGAGTAATGTAACTGTAACAGGCTCAATATAACGCCTATGCACTAACGCGAGTAATGTAACTGTAACAGGCTCAATATAACGCCGATGCACTAACGCGAGTAATGTAACTGTAACAGCTTCAATATAACGCCGATGCACTAACGCGAGTAATGTAACTGTAACAGCTTCAATATAACGCCGATGCACTAACGCGAGTAATGTAACTGTAACAGGCTCAATATAACGCTGATGCACTAACGCGAGTAATGTAACTGTAACAGGCTCAATATAACGCCTATGCACTAACGCGAGTAATGTAACTGTAACAGCTTCAATATAACGCCGATGCACTAACGCGAGTAATGTAACTGTAACAGGCTCAATATAACGCCGATGCACTAACGCGAGTAATGTAACTGTAACAGGCTCAATATAACGCCGATGCACTAACGCGAGTAATGTAACTGTAACAGCTTCAATATAACGCCGATGCACTAACGCGAGTAATGTAACTGTAACAGGCTCAATATAACGCCGATGCACTAACGCGAGTAATGTAACTGTAATAGGCTCAATATAACGCCGATGCACTAACGCGAGTAATGTAACTGTAACAGGCTCAATATAACGCTGATGCACTAACGCGAGTAATGTAACTGTAACAGGCTCAATATAACGCCGATGCACTAACGCGAGTAATGTAACTGTAACAGCTTCAATATAACACCTATGCACTAACGCGAGTAATGTAACTGTAACAGGCTCAATATAACGCCGATGCAGTAACGCGAGTAATGTAACTGTAACAGGCTCAATATAACGCCGATGCACTAACGCGAGTAATGTAACTGTAACAGGCTCAATATAACGCCGATGCACTAACGCGAGTAATGTAACTGTAACAGGCTCAATATAACGCCGATGCACTAACGCGAGTAATGTAACTGTAACAGGCTCAATATAACGCTGATGCACTAACGCGAGTAATGTAACTGTAACAGGCTCAATATAACGCCGATGCACTAACGCGAGTAATGTAACTGTAACAGGCTCAATATAACGCCGATGCACTAACGCGAGTAATGTAACTGTAACAGCTTCAATATAACGCCGATGCACTAACGCGAGTAATGTAACTGTAACAGGCTCAATATAACGCCGATGCACTAACGCGAGTAATGTAACTGTAACAGGCTCAATATAACGCCGATGCACTAACGCAAGTAATGTAACTGTAACAGGCTCAATATAACGCCGATGCACTAACGCGAGTAATGTAACTGTAACAGGCTCAATATAACGCCGATGCACTAACGCGAGTAATGTAACTGTAACAGCTTCAATATAACACCTATGCACTAACGCGAGTAATGTAACTGTAACAGGCTCAATATAACGCCTATGCTCTAACGCGAGTAATGTAACTGTAACAGGCTCAATATAACGCCTATGCACTAACGCGAGTAATGTAACTGTAACAGGTTCAATATAACGCCTATGCACTAACGCGAGTAATGTAACTGTAACAGGCTCAATATAACGCCGATGCACTAACGCGAGTAATGTAACTGTAACAGGCTCAATATAACGCCGATGCACTAACGCGAGTAATGTAACTGTAACAGGCTCAATATAACGCTGATGCACTAACGCGAGTAATGTAACTGTAACAGCTTCAATATAACGCCTATGCACTAACGCGAGTAATGTAACTGTAACAGGCTCAATATAACGCCGATGCACTAACGCGATTAATGTAACTGTAACAGGCTCAATATAACGCCGATGCACTAACGCGAGTAATGTAACTGTAACAGGCTCAATATAATGCCTATGCACTAACGCGAGTAATGTAACTGTAACAGGCTCAATATAACGCCGATGCAGTAACGCGAGTAATGTAACTGTAACAGGCTCAATATAACGCCGATGCACTAACGCGAGTAATGTAACTGTAACAGGCTCAATATAACGCCGATGCACTAACGCGAGTAATGTAACTGTAACAGGCTCAATATAACGCCGATGCACTAACGCGAGTAATGTAACTGTAACAGGCTCAATATAACGCCGATGCACTAACGCGAGTAATGTAACTGTAACAGGCTCAATATAACGCCGATGCACTAACGCGAGTAATGTAACTGTAACAGGCTCAATATAACGCCGATGCACTAACGCGAGTAATGTAACTGTAACAGGCTCAATATAACACCTATGCACTAACGCGAGTAATGTAACTGTAACAGGCTCAATATAACGCTGATGCACTAACGCGAGTAATGTAACTGTAACAGGCTCAATATAACGCCGATGCACTAACGCGAGTAATGTAACTGTAACAGGCTCAATATAACGCCGATGCACTAACGCGAGTAATGTAACTGTAACAGGCTCAATATAACACCGATGCACTAACGCGAGTAATGTAACTGTAACAGGCTCAATATAACGCAGATGCACTAAAGCTAATAATGTAACTGTAACAGGCTCAATATAACGCCGATGCACTAACGCGAGTAATGTAACTGTAACAGGCTCAATATAACACCGATGCACTAACGCGAGTAATGTAACTGTAACAGGCTCAATATAACGCAGATGCACTAAAGCTAATAATGTAACTGTAACAGGCTCAATATAACGCCGATGCACTAACGCGAGTAATGTAACTGTAACAGGCTCAATATAACACCGATGCACTAACGCGAGTAATGTAACTGTAACAGGCTCAATATAACGCAGATGCACTAAAGCTAATAATGTAACTGTAACAGCTTCAACATAACGCCGATGCACTAACGCGAGTAATGTAACTGTAACAGGCTCAATATAACGCCTATGCACTAACGCGAGTAATGTAACTGTAACAGGCTCAATATAACGCCGATGCAGTAACGCGAGTAATGTAACTGTAACAGGCTCAATATAACGCCGATGCACTAACGCGAGTAATGTAACTGTAACAGGCTCAATATAACGCCGATGCACTAACGCGAGTAATGTAACTGTAACAGGCTCAATATAACGCCGATGCACTAACGCGAGTAATGTAACTGTAACAGGCTCAATATAACGCCGATGCACTAACGCGAGTAATGTAACTGTAACAGGCTCAATATAACGCCGATGCACTAACGCGAGTAATGTAACTGTAACAGGCTCAATATAACGCCGATGCACTAACGCGAGTAATGTAACTGTAACAGGCTCAATATAACGCCGATGCACTAACGCGAGTAATGTAACTGTAACAGGCTCAATATAACGCCTATGCACTAACGCGAGTAATGTAACTGTAACAGGCTCAATATAACGCCGATGCACTAACGCGAGTAATGTAACTGTAACAGGCTCAATATAACGCCGATGCACTAACGCGAGTAATGTAACTGTAACAGGCTCAATATAACGCCGATGCACTAACGCGAGTAATGTAACTGTAACAGGCTCAATATAACACCGATGCACTAACGCGAGTAATGTAACTGTAACAGGCTCAATATAACGCAGATGCACTAAAGCTAATAATGTAACTGTAACAGCTTCAACATAACGCCGATGCACTAACGCGAGTAATGTAACTGTAACAGGCTCAATATAACGCCGATGCACTAACGCGAGTAATGTAACTGTAACAGGCTCAATATAACGCCTATGCACTAAAGCTAATAATGTAACTGTAACAGCTTCAATATAACGCCTATGCACTAAAGCTAATAATGTAACTGTAACAGGCTCAATATAACGCCTATGCACTAACGCAAGTAATGTAACTGTAACAGGCTCAATATAACGCCTATGCACTAACGCGAGTAATGTAACTGTAACAGGCTCAATATAACGCCGATGCACTAACGCGAGTAATGTAACTGTAACAGGCTCAATATAACGCCGATGCACTAACGCGAGTAATGTAACTGTAACAGGCTCAATATAACGCCGATGCACTAACGCGAGTAATGTAACTGTGACAGGCTCAATATAACGCCTATGCACTAACACGAGTAATGTAACTGTAACAGGCTCAATATAACGCCGATGCACTAACGCGAGTAATGTAACTGTAACAGGCTCAATATAACGCCGATGCACTAACGCGAGTAATGTAACTGTAACAGGCTCAATATAACGCCTATGCACTAACGCGAGTAATGTAACTGTAACAGGCTCAATATAACGCCTATGCACTAACGCGAGTAATGTAACTGTAACAGGCTCAATATAACGCCTATGCACTAACGCGAGTAATGTAACTGTAACAGGCTCAATATAACGCCTATGCACTAACGCGAGTAATGTAACTGTAACAGGCTCAATATAAGGCCGATGCACTAACGCGAGTAATGTAACTGTAACAGGCTCAATATAACGCTTATGCACTAACGCGAGTAATGTAACTGTAACAGGCTCAATATAACGCCGATGCACTAACGCGAGTAATGTAACTGTAACAGGCTCAATATAACGCCGATGCACTAACGCGAATAATGTAACTGTAACAGGCTCAATATAACGCCTATGCACTAACGCGAGTAATGTAACTGTAACAGGCTCAATATAGCGCCTATGCACTAACGCGAGTAATGTAACTGTAACAGGCTCAATATAACGCCGATGCACTAACGCGAGTAATGTAACTGTAACAGGCTCAATATAACGCCGATGCACTAACGCGAGTAATGTAACTGTAACAGGCTCAATATAACGCCGATGCACTAACGCGAGTAATGTAACTGTAACAGGCTCAATATAACGCCGATGCACTAACGCGAGTAATGTAACTGTAACAGGCTCAATATAACGCCGATGCACTAACGCGAGTAATGCAACTGTAACAGGCTCAATATAACGCAGATGCACTAACGCGAGTAATGTAACTGTAACAGCTTCAATATAACGCCGATGCACTAACGCGAGTAATGTAACTGTAACAGGCTCAATATAACGCCGATGCACTAACGCGAGTAATGTAACTGTAACAGGTTCAATATAACGCCGATGCACTAACGCGAGTAATGTAACTGTAACAGGCTCAATATAACGCCGATGCACTAACGCGAGTAATGTAACTGTAACAGGCTCAATATAACGGCGATGCACTAACGCGAGTAATGTAACTGTAACAGGTTCAATATAACGCCGATGCACTAACGCGAGTAATGTAACTGTAACAGGCTCAATATAACGCTGATGCACTAACGCGAGTAATGTAACTGTAACAGCTTCAATATAACGCCGATGCACTAACGCGAGTAATGTAACTGTAACAGCTTCAATATAACGCCGATGCACTAACGCGAGTAATGTAACTGTAACAGGCTCAATATAACGCCGATGCACTAACGCGAGTAATGTAACTGTAACAGTTTCAATATAACGCCGATGCACTAACGCGAGTAATGTAACTGTAACAGCTTCAATATAACGCCGATGCACTAACGCGAATAATGTAACTGTAACAGGCTCAATATAACGCCGATGCACTAACGCGAGTAATGTAACTGTAACAGGCTCAATATAACGCCGATGCACTAACGCGAGTAATGTAACTGTGACAGGCTCAATATAACGCCTATGCACTAACACGAGTAATGTAACTGTAACAGGCTCAATATAACGCCGATGCACTAACGCGAGTAATGTAACTGTAACAGGCTCAATATAACGCCGATGCACTAACGCGAGTAATGTAACTGTAACAGGCTCAATATAACGCCTATGCACTAACGCGAGTAATGTAACTGTAACAGGCTCAATATAACGCCTATGCACTAACGCGAGTAATGTAACTGTAACAGGCTCAATATAACGCCTATGCACTAACGCGAGTAATGTAACTGTAACAGGCTCAATATAACGCCTATGCACTAACGCGAGTAATGTAACTGTAACAGGCTCAATATAAGGCCGATGCACTAACGCGAGTAATGTAACTGTAACAGGCTCAATATAACGCCGATGCACTAACGCGAATAATGTAACTGTAACAGGCTCAATATAACGCCTATGCACTAACGCGAGTAATGTAACTGTAACAGGCTCAATATAGCGCCTATGCACTAACGCGAGTAATGTAACTGTAACAGGCTCAATATAACGCCGATGCACTAACGCGAGTAATGTAACTGTAACAGGCTCAATATAACGCCGATGCACTAACGCGAGTAATGTAACTGTAACAGGCTCAATATAACGCCGATGCACTAACGCGAGTAATGTAACTGTAACAGGCTCAATATAACGCCGATGCACTAACGCGAGTAATGTAACTGTAACAGGCTCAATATAACGCCGATGCACTAACGCGAGTAATGCAACTGTAACAGGCTCAATATAACGCAGATGCACTAACGCGAGTAATGTAACTGTAACAGCTTCAATATAACGCCGATGCACTAACGCGAGTAATGTAACTGTAACAGGCTCAATATAACGCCGATGCACTAACGCGAGTAATGTAACTGTAACAGGTTCAATATAACGCCGATGCACTAACGCGAGTAATGTAACTGTAACAGGCTCAATATAACGCCGATGCACTAACGCGAGTAATGTAACTGTAACAGGCTCAATATAACGGCGATGCACTAACGCGAGTAATGTAACTGTAACAGGTTCAATATAACGCCGATGCACTAACGCGAGTAATGTAACTGTAACAGGCTCAATATAACGCTGATGCACTAACGCGAGTAATGTAACTGTAACAGCTTCAATATAACGCCGATGCACTAACGCGAGTAATGTAACTGTAACAGCTTCAATATAACGCCGATGCACTAACGCGAGTAATGTAACTGTAACAGGCTCAATATAACGCCGATGCACTAACGCGAGTAATGTAACTGTAACAGTTTCAATATAACGCCGATGCACTAACGCGAGTAATGTAACTGTAACAGCTTCAATATAACGCCGATGCACTAACGCGAATAATGTAACTGTAACAGGCTCAATATAACGCCGATGCACTAACGCGAGTAATGTAACTGTAACAGGCTCAATATAACGCCGGTGCACTAACGCGAGTAATGTAACTGTAACAGCTTCAATATAACGCCGATGCACTAACGCGAGTAATGTAACTGTAACAGGCTCAATATAACGCCGATCCACTAAAGCGAATAATGTAACTGTAACAGGTTCAATATAACGCCGATGCACTAACGCGAGTAATGTAACTGTAACAGCTTCAATATAACGCCTATGCACTAACGCGAGTAATGTAACTGTAACAGGCTCAATATAACGCCGATCCACTAAAGCGAATAATGTAACTGTAACAGCTTCAATATAACGCCTATGCACTAACGCGAGTAATGTAACTGTAACAGGCTGAATATAACGCCGATCCACTAAAGCGAATAATGTAACTGTAACAGGCTCAATATAACGCCGATGCACTAACGCGAGTAATGTAACTGTAACAGGCTCAATATAACGCCGATGCACTAACGCGAATAATGTAACTGTAACAGGCTCAATATAACGCCGATGCACTAACGCGAGTAATG
The DNA here is from genome assembly GCF_040206685.1 of Ascaphus truei. Classification (NCBI taxonomy): domain Eukaryota; kingdom Metazoa; phylum Chordata; class Amphibia; order Anura; family Ascaphidae; genus Ascaphus; species Ascaphus truei. Next base: position 434,067,040 of record NC_134485.1, on the reverse strand, counting down.
TAACTGTAACAGGTTCAATATAACGCCGATGCACTAACACGAGTAATGTAACTGTAACAGGCTCAATATAACGCCTATGCACTAACGCGAGTAATGTAACTGTAACAGGCTCAATATAACGCCGATGCACTAACGCGAGTAATGTAACTGTAACAGGCTCAATATAACGCCGATGCACTAACGCGAGTAATGTAACTGTAACAGCTTCAATATAACGCCTATGCACTAACGCGAGTAATGTAACTGTAACAGGCTCAATATAACGCCGATCCACTAAAGCGAATAATGTAACTGTAACAGCTTCAATATAACGCCTATGCACTAACGCGAGTAATGTAACTGTAACAGGCTGAATATAACGCCGATCCACTAAAGCGAATAATGTAACTGTAACAGGCTCAATATAACGCCGATGCACTAACGCGAGTAATGTAACTGTAACAGGCTCAATATAACGCCGATGCACTAACGCGAATAATGTAACTGTAACAGGCTCAATATAACGCCGATGCACTAACGCGAGTAATGTAACTGTAACAGGTTCAATATAACGCCGATGCACTAACACGAGTAATGTAACTGTAACAGGCTCAATATAACGCCTATGCACTAACGCGAGTAATGTAACTGTAACAGGCTCAATATAACGCCGATGCACTAACGCGAGTAATGTAACTGTAACAGGCTCAATATAACGCCGATGCACTAACGCGAGTAATGTAACTGTAACAGGCTCAATATAACGCCGATGCACTAACGCGAGTAATGTAACTGTAACAGGCTCAATATAACGGCGATGCACTAACGCGAGTAATGTAACTGTAACAGCTTCAATATAACGCCGATGCACTAACGCGAGTAATGTAACTGTAACAGGCTCAATATAACGCCGATGCACTAACGCGAGTAATGTAACTGTAACAGGCTGAATATAACGCCGATCCACTAAAGCGAATAATGTAACTGTAACAGGCTCAATATAACGCCGATGCACTAACGCGAGTAATGTAACTGTAACAGGCTCAATATAACGCCGATGCACTAACGCGAATAATGTAATTGTAACAGGCTCAATATAACGCCGATGCACTAACGCGAGTAATGTAACTGTAACAGCTTCAATATAACGCCGATGCACTAACACGAGTAATGTAACTGTAACAGGCTCAATATAACGCCGATGCACTAACGCGAGTAATGTAACTGTAACAGGCTGAATATAACGCCGATCCACTAAAGCGAATAATGTAACTGTAACAGGCTCAATATAACGCCGATGCACTAACGCGAGTAATGTAACTGTAACAGGCTCAATATAACGCCGATGCACTAACGCGAATAATGTAACTGTAACAGGCTCAATATAACGCCGATGCACTAACGCGAATAATGTAACTGTAACAGGCTCAATATAACGCCGATGCACTAACGCAAGTAATGTAACTGTAACAGGCTCAATATAACGCCGATGCACTAACGCGAATAATGTAACTGTAACAGGTTCAATATAACGCCGATGCACTAACACGAGTAATGTAACTGTAACAGGCTCAATATAACGCCGATGCACTAACGCGAGTAATGTAACTGTAACAGCTTCAATATAACGCCGATGCACTAACGCGAGTAATGTAACTGTAACAGGCTCAATATAACGCCGATGCACTAACGCGATTAATGTAACTGTAACAGGCTCAATATAACGCCGATGCACTAACGCGAGTAATGTAACTGTAACAGGCTCAATATAACGCCTATGCACTAACGCGAGTAATGTAACTGTAACAGGCTCAATATAACGCCGATGCACTAACGCGAGTAATGTAACTGTAACAGCTTCAATATAACGCCGATGCACTAACGCGAGTAATGTAACTGTAACAGCTTCAATATAACGCCGATGCACTAACGCGAGTAATGTAACTGTAACAGGCTCAATATAACGCCGATGCACTAACGCGAGTAATGTAACTGTAACAGCTTCAATATAACGCCGATGCACTAACGCGAGTAATGTAACTGTAACAGGCTCAATATAACGCCGATGCACTAACGCGAGTAATGTAACTGTAACAGCTTCAATATAACGCCGATGCACTAACGCGAGTAATGTAACTGTAACAGGCTCAATATAACGCCGATCCACTAAAGCGAATAATGTAACTGTAACAGGTTCAATATAACGCCGATGCACTAACGCGAGTAATGTAACTGTAACAGCTTCAATATAACGCCTATGCACTAACGCGAGTAATGTAACTGTAACAGGCTCAATATAACGCCGATCCACTAAAGCGAATAATGTAACTGTAACAGCTTCAATATAACGCCTATGCACTAACGCGAGTAATGTAACTGTAACAGGCTGAATATAACGCCGATCCACTAAAGCGAATAATGTAACTGTAACAGGCTCAATATAACGCCGATGCACTAACGCGAGTAATGTAACTGTAACAGGCTCAATATAACGCCGATGCACTAACGCGAATAATGTAACTGTAACAGGCTCAATATAACGCCGATGCACTAACGCGAGTAATGTAACTGTAACAGGTTCAATATAACGCTGATGCACTAACACGAGTAATGCAACTGTAACAGGCTCAATATAACGCCTATGCACTAACGCGAGTAATGTAACTGTAACAGGCTCAATATAACGCCGATGCACTAACGCGAGTAATGTAACTGTAACAGGCTCAATATAACGCCGATGCACTAACGCGAGTAATGTAACTGTAACAGGCTCAATATAACGGCGATGCACTAACGCGAGTAATGTAACTGTAACAGCTTCAATATAACGCCGATGCACTAACGCGAGTAATGTAACTGTAACAGGTTCAATATAACGCTGATGCACTAACACGAGTAATGTAACTGTAACAGGCTCAATATAACGCCTATGCACTAACGCGAGTAATGTAACTGTAACAGGCTCAATATAACGCCGATGCACTAACGCGAGTAATGTAACTGTAACAGGCTCAATATAACGCCGATGCACTAACGCGAGTAATGTAACTGTAACAGGCTCAATATAACGGCGATGCACTAACGCGAGTAATGTAACTGTAACAGCTTCAATATAACGCCGATGCACTAACGCGAGTAATGTAACTGTAACAGGCTCAATATAACGCCGATGCACTAACGCGAGTAATGTAACTGTAACAGGCTGAATATAACGCCGATCCACTAAAGCGAATAATGTAACTGTAACAGGCTCAATATAACGCCGATGCACTAACGCGAGTAATGTAACTGTAACAGGCTCAATATAACGCCGATGCACTAACGCGAATAATGTAACTGTAACAGGCTCAATATAACGCCGATGCACTAACGCGAGTAATGTAACTGTAACAGCTTCAATATAACGCCGATGCACTAACGCGAGTAATGTAACTGTAACAGGCTCAATATAACGCCGATGCACTAACGCGAGTAATGTAACTGTAACAGGCTCAATATAACGCCGATCCACTAAAGCGAATAATGTAACTGTAACAGGCTCAATATAACGCCGATGCACTAACGCGAGTAATGTAACTGTAACAGGCTCAATATAACGCCGATGCACTAACGCGAATAATGTAACTGTAACAGGCTCAATATAACGCCGATGCACTAACGCAAGTAATGTAACTGTAACAGGCTCAATATAACGCCGATGCACTAACGCGAATAATGTAACTGTAACAGGTTCAATATAACGCCGATGCACTAACACGAGTAATGTAACTGTAACAGGCTCAATATAACGCCGATGCACTAACGCGAGTAATGTAACTGTAACAGCTTCAATATAACGCCGATGCACTAACGCGAATAATGTAACTGTAACAGGCTCAATATAACGCCGATGCACTAACGCGAGTAATGTAACTGTAACAGGCTCAATATAACGCCGATGCACTAACGCGATTAATGTAACTGTAACAGGCTCAATATAACGCCGATGCACTAACGCGAGTAATGTAACTGTAACAGGCTCAATATAACGCCTATGCACTAACGCGAGTAATGTAACTGTAACAGGCTCAATATAACGCCGATGCACTAACGCGAGTAATGTAACTGTAACAGCTTCAATATACCGCCGATGCACTAACGCGAGTAATGTAACTGTAACAGCTTCAATATAACGCCGATGCACTAACGCGAGTAATGTAACTGTAACAGGCTCAATATAACGCCGATGCACTAACGCGAGTAATGTAACTGTAACAGCTTCAATATAACGCCGATGCACTAACGCGAGTAATGTAACTGTAACAGCTTCAATATAACGCCGATGCACTAACGCGAATAATGTAACTGTAACAGGCTCAATATAACGCCGATGCACTAACGCGAGTAATGTAACTGTAACAGGCTCAATATAACGCCGATGCACTAACGCGAGTAATGTAACTGTAACAGCTTCAATATAACGCCGATGCACTAACGCGAGTAATGTAACTGTAACAGGCTCAATATAACGCCTATGCACTAACGCGAGTAATGTAACTGTAACAGCTTCAATATAACGCCTATGCACTAACGCGAGTAATGTAACTGTAACAGGCTCAATATAACGCCGATCCACTAAAGCGAATAATGTAACTGTAACAGGTTCAATATAACGCCGATGCACTAACGCGAATAATGTAACTGTAACAGGCTCAATATAACGCCGATGCACTAACGCGAGTAATGTAACTGTAACAGCTTCAATATAACGCCGATGCACTAACGCGAGTAATGTAACTGTAACAGTGCTACACCTGAAATATATTTTTTCTTCCCGTTAGTGGCAATGATTTGTGAGAGAGGCGTCCCCCGTGACATCACATCTCTTTTAAAGGCCCTTCAGGTTAGCATGGGGAGTAACCTGAAGTTATTTACGCCACACGTAAAGGTGGTGTTAGCTCCATCCAGTCACTGAGATATCGGTTTTGGGGAGAGAGGGAGGGGAGATGGTGGAAGGGAAGAGGATGGAGTGGGGAGGGGGTATCTGGAGGGCGTTAATGCGAGTCCTAACAGGTGTTACGCCTGTTCTCATGTAAATGCATGCCATCCTGCAGTAAGGTTGCTAGCACTATATGTAGAGACGGCGTATAATGTTTAGCTCCATTCCCCTCACCTGAACTGGGAAATGCCGGATGTGCCCTGTCACCGCCCTCTCCTGGTGGGACCTGAAGCCTGTTTGAAATCACCAGGGAACTTTCTCTTTCTGAGCCTGGTCAGAAAGGAAGGAAGCATGAGAACGTGGGAGAAATACTGGGGAAAACATCATCACTAGTCCCGTCTACATTGAAATGGTCAGATTTAGGGCCATATTTATTAAATGGTGCTATGCCATAAGACCCTTTAAGGCACCACAAAGTTTTCTATTGAGTAGTACCACTTAGTAAACACAGCCCTCAAAGCCTACATCATTCAAATATAAAATACACATGGAAACCTATTGGAGGCGTGTGTGTCCTTACTTGCTATCTGATATCAGTTGTGAGTCTTAATAAAAGGACTCCGCGCTCTTGGATTATTCAAAACTGCCCTGAGACTATTGGTGACACGATTTTTACCCAATCAATGTACTAGAAAGGGTAGGAAAGGCCACTTCTATTGTGAGGTTGTGATTTCAGTTCAGTAGTGACCTCATTCATCATAAACAAATACGGCGGGATGCCAACGTGTGCTATTAGAATAAAAGCTACTGCATATTTATAGCATTTTTACTATTTCCTGTGAAATGTTCTTTTAGAAAATTGTTAATTTAGCGCAAACACTGCATTTCCCATGTTCTGTGCTTCAATGAAACGCCTCCTCAATCATACAGTATGTCTAAAAGGGCATACACGTGAGTTTGCTATTAGTACATACAGTGCACTACAATGATTATATTATAAAGTGCATTTCACATGATATTCAAACTGAAAGTTCCGAAGTCAGAACAAAACCAATCTGATTGCACCTCAGTTTCGCGGTTACATACATATCGTTTTTGCCCCACCGGCAGCAAAAAGGTTAATCTGGGATATTTTGTGGGTATATTATAAAAGCGAGTGAGGAGGGGGGTACAATTCCAATCTCAATTTGTAGCATAAAACCTTTTTTTTTTGGTCACAAAGATAGTAAAGATTCTCAATTTGTAAAACCTTGAAATGAGTGCTACAAAGCTGAACGTACTGTAGCACCCCTACCCCCAGTGCTGCCTGACAAATGAAGATGGGTCACTTTGGGGAATTGTATTTAATTACTAAAGGCTCAATATAAATCCGATAAAAATACAATTGTTTTTAGAAATATAAATTAAATACAATTCCACTGGCTCTTTATTTAATATGTGATCGGATGTATTATTTGTTTTATATATTTTTTTCCATATTTATAAAACGATTTCAATTTTATTTTTGTCAGTGAATAGATTCACAGAAACAAACTGACAGAACCAGAAGCACAACAACATACTTGTGACAAAACTGAAACCCAGGACATTTTTTAGAGGCAAACCCAAAACACCAGGGCAACCGAGCATCTTTCCCGAAAAGAAAGTAGCAGGGATTGTTCCACGAGCCAACACTCTGCTCTGTGTCTCTTACGTTCGGTACCAAATTCTCTCTGCTTGTACATCTTCCTCACGCTCGCGACCCTCCCCATCTCTCGTGCAAATCTTGCTGGGTTGTCCCAGGGTACGTAACACTCTTCTCCCAACATCTTCCCAGTATCCTCCAGTTCTCCCAACTCATCGAACCCAGTCAGCTGTAGGCTCTCGAACGTAAACAGCTTAAAGGTCCTTTCAACTTCTTCCCAGGTCAAGAGGTCTGCAACACATTCAGAAGGGTGATACATTAGACATGCAGCTCCTCTGGCAATTGAAAGGAAGCCCTGCCAAGCTGCTCTCCTACTCCCTGTGTTCTCACACAAGTCTCCATTGGATGACGGGACGACAGTGACAGAAAGGTGTGTTCTGAAATGTGAGACTCAAAGCAGTAGCGCTATTTCATAATAGCTCATTGGTAGTAAGTGAGTGTGATTGAGCATTAAAGCCCAGATGCACTAAGCTCTGTTTGGAGCTCACTTCACTTGAGAGAGGCCATCATACAGGCCAAAATGTGTGTTCTCATGGGACAATAAAGTTCAAATTTGTTGAAAAATCCAAAATACTGTACCCTGGTTAATCTGTTTGCTATTCACTGGGCATACTGAATTACAGGAAGTCCTCGCTATCCAACGTTTCACTTTACAACGAATGGCATATCCAACGTAACCCTATGGGCCGTTTTTCGACGCCTGAATGCGTTATCCAACGCTCACCGCCACTGATTAACATGGGACTCACTTTACAACGGTTTCACTATCCAACGCTGCTTCCGGAACGGATTCCGTTGGATAACCGAGGACCGCCTGTATTTACAGGCCTTCCCTGGGACAAGGAGCACTGGTAACTGTATCAACTCTATTCATACTTTTTTGGTGTGCAGCATATATCCTGAGTTTTGAAGCTCTGTTTGGAGAACCATATAACAGGGCTCTTCAACCAGGACTCAAAGGGGCCAGATCTTAAAACATTTAGGAGCAGGAAGGCCACAAGCTTATTGTAATGTCATTTTAGATACATTTAAAAACATGAAAATGATAATATTTCAACATTTTGCCAGCACGTATAACATGTGTACCGACATATATTTACATTAGCTTCATTTAGTTTTACTGGGGACATTTGCACTTTGCTTTGCTAATTTCATATTAGTCGCATGGGCAACTGAGAGTCCAAGGGCCCCATCACGGACTTGCACAGGCCACATAGGGCACGCGGACCACCAGTGGAAGACCCATATTGACCACATGATCCTTTCACTCTGCGTTTACAGTATTTCTCGGCAGTGTTACGTAGAACCCTGTCCATTTATCTGCCACGGCGTGGGATTGTGGGCTGTTCATGGCAGAGATTAATAGTGACGGCTTTAAGGAAGTAAAGGATAGTCACCGTTAGTACAATAATGCATGAGCTCGTGTATCTGCGCCAGTCTCATGGAGTTGCTCTCCGGCGAGAGCATCGGGAAGCGTAGAAGCTGCATTAGTGGCAGCTTTGCCAGCATGTCCTGCTCTATTTTAGTGGGATTTAAAGTCTCTGGTACCTGAAATGAGAGAGGTATGTCATTATTCATGTTCTTCCACTCGTCGCACGATACCTCAGTGTTTGAATGACGTGCCTCATGTTTATATATGTGTAGCCATGTAACCCCGGGCTACTAAATTCTCTGCCCCAGTACTATAAGACCTGTCAGCAGGCAGTGCTGGGGTTAATTCCTCCTCACGTGGCCCGGCATGTGAGCCTCTCTCTCAGGAGGTTAGTTTGTAGCAGTTTCCAGTTGCTAGTCTGAAAACCATGGAGTCAGCTATGTGTTTCAATCTATTTGTAGCCACTTACAGGCTCATATCTGGGCTTGTAAGCTCCTGGGACCACTAGTGCAGAGTGGTTTGGTTCCTCCCCTGTATAAAAGATGTGGTTGTCCCTCAAGTTGGTGGTTCAGCCCAGCCCTAGCCATGGACTAGATGTGTGTCAGGTAGGTCTGCCTGATCCCTTAGGGGAGAGGGTGCAGTTCTATTCCACCTTATAGTGTGTTCTAGCTGTGTGTAGTGGAAAGCCTAGACTAGCCTAAGGGCCTCAAGCTCCTGGGCGGCCTAGTCATGTACTGCCCAGGGAAGGGATGGTACCACTGGGCTGGGATCAAGGGACCTGTTCTGGCTAAGTTATGCTGTTGTGTCAATAAATATGTCCAGATTCCTTTCTGCTGCTATTATGGAAGTTCCTGTGGGGATCAACCCCTGTCTATGGGAGGAGCCCTGCAGGATGGAGGTACTGCACCATCCCTAAAAGATTGTCCTGTGTCCCACCCCCTAAAACATTGTGGAGACTCAGGCTCCTGAGAACCAACAGGTGAGCACCACGGCACCACTAACACACACTAATAGGCTATGCACTAATCCTTGTTGGCGACAAATTGTCTTTTACGGCAATAAAAACTTGACGGACAAGTTTGACGTATTTATGGCGCACAAAAGTGATTCTTTCTTGTACTTTGTATTACGTATTATTTACATGTGCGCAACAGACAATATCCAAACTCCAACTCTAACACCACCCACTAGCTTCTTTTTGTGTGTGAAAAAGACAGCGCACAAAATAACTTATACCGACTCTTTACACGTAGCCAATGTACTGTATCAAGGCAAAAGTGGGGCAATTCTACTGGGGCTAGTCTCCCCGCCGTCCCCATTGCCCTCTGTTGGGCTGGATATCCCCCCCCCCCTGGCTCCGGGTCAGATAGTGATGTTGAGGAGGGGCAGGGGGAGGTTATTTAAATCCTGTGCAGGGGCAGAAGGTCAGCCCATGCCCTGCTAGGAAAATTCACAGTCTGAAGCTGCTTGTTGGCTCCAGGCAGAGGACCTCTCTCACTGGGGTGGCTGGCTGCAGCAGCAGTTTCAGCAGCTCTTGGGGGATGGAGGGTCAGACTGTCTCCGCTCGGAGACAGGGGGGGGAGGGTGGGGGGCTGCCGGAGCGGTGCATGCCCCTTGGTTACGGATGGTCAGTGTTAGGATGCTTATATGTGCGTTACCAGCCACTTGTGGGGATATTTACCAGCCTAGGCAGAGAGGCATCTCTACTGTCAGGCTTCAGGGAAGTGGTGGCTAGAAAGGTGGATAGGGTGAGATTGTAGCACACAGGGCTTGTTACAGTAGCAGTGTTGTACCAAATAAATTGAGGTGAAGGTGGGGGTTTATTCTCGTCCAGAAGGTGAAAATTGGATATCTCGGGAAGTTTAGGATGAGGGTCACAGGTCTGGTTGGCAGTGTTGCACCAAACATGTTGAGGTAAAGGTTGGGCTCAATCTCAGTCTGATAAAATTGGGACCTATGGAGACCTGGAAGGGTCATATGGGGATCAAAGGGGGGTGAGCTGTTGCAAGTAGCTACGCCTGGAGCTGTAACGGCCTCTGGCATGGAGCAGTGGGGGATGGTGCCCTGTCTTGCTGGCGGTGGTCAGTTCTTGCCCGGGCCCCTCGGTGGGCCCGGCTGACGCGGGAAACGTTTTTGATGCTTGTTTTTAACGACGCTTGTATGTACATCACCAGCTGGTTGGGGTGGCACATACAAGCCGAGGAAGAGAAGATCCAGGGAGGAGACATAGTGAGGTATCTTTGCTAACAGGCTTCAGGGAGGTGTTGGCGATATCTAGGAAGAAGCGCAGTTAGGTTGAGCTAATGGTTCACAGGGCTGGTTGGCAGTGTTGCACCAGACAAATGGAGGTAAAGGCAGGATTCAATCTCAGCCAGGAGGAAGAAATTAGCCACCTATAAAAATTTGGAGGGGTTGTGTGGGGGTCAAAGGGGTGCGCTGTTGCCATGTCTGGGGCTTGTAGCAACCTCCGGCATGGCAGCAGTGGGGGGACAGACCCCACCTTTGCTGGCGGTGGTCAGTTCTTGCCTGAGTGAGGCTAGTTGTGAGTGGAGGGGGGCGCCTGCTTCGGGGAGATGGCGGTGATGCTTCCTGGCCCTCAGTGGGCCTCACAGACGTGATAAGTCTCTCATTGTTCGTGGGTTCAGTGATTGCTTAGTGGTGGTATTTAATGGCGCGTGTGCAGGGCTCCCTGGGCTTTGAGTACCTAGGAGCCCATTCTTGCAGCTGAAGAGCAAATCTCTGTGACATCGGACAGTAGTCTAAAATCACAATTCATGAGGGGCTGAAAAGGATTTTTGCAGGTCTGGCGGTACGAGGCTAGTTTAAGGTGGTGTAGTCAGGTCCCCTTTGGCTCTCCGGTTCCCCGTTCCTCTTCTCCTTACCGTCCCCAGTGAGAAGGCAGTTGCGGGGGCGAGCGCGTCTCTCGATGGCGTCAGAGGCCCGGCGCCACCATCTTTGTTATGTCCGCACGGGCGCGGAGGCTCGTGCATGCGCAGACGCGATGCGACGGCCAATATAGTGAGCGCGAAGGGGCAGAGATGGTGCTCTGTAGTGCAGGGGTTCCCCAAGGTCACACAGGCGCAGTTAAGCATAGCGGCGGCCATTACAGCTTCGCACAGGCGCAGTCAAGATAGCACACGCGGTCCCAATGCTAAAGAGGTCCTGGGACTACAATTCCCAGCAGCCTCTGGGGACTGCCCTTTCACCCACATCATGTGCAGCCAGCCAGCAAATAGAGTTTGCAGCTTCTCCTGTTGGAGAAGGATACAATGTTGCACAGAGACCATGCTAGTCAGTTGGAGCTGGGAGAAGGAAGGGGGAGGACGTGTGTAAGGAGCAAGTGGCTTCTTACACTAGGCCAGGTTACCCCCCAGGCCCCAGGTAGGCTCCACTCCCCACTAGGTTAGTGGGTAAGTTCATAGGGAAGGCCCCTTAGGTAGGGACCCTGCCCTTAGGTGAATGTAAGTCTTGTCAGTGACACAGCTGCAGTGCTGTGTGCTCTGACAAGAAGAGACAGTGTGGCTTTGAGTGCAGCCACAGCAGTTAGCTTTGACGGTGTCAGTGAGAGGCCCTCATAGGAAGAAAGGGGGGTAGCTTTCTAAGTTATACAGTGTGTGTAATATCACCAGTGCCAGTTGCACGTGGTGAGCTGCCAGAGTCTGGGATCAGACAGAATCTACAGTAAGAGATCTTCTGCATGCAGGGACTAGGGTAGAGGTATACCCCCATGGCCCAGTTAGTCCCCCGAGACACTAGAGGAATACTGTATGTGATAGCGACTGCCTTAAGACAGGGACTCCGTCACCATACTCAGAGAGGAAGAGACATGCTGCAGGACAGTGCCTGAATGCCCGTGCAGCCTGACTGCAGAGAGAGTATCTGACTCCATAGCAGAGACTGTGGTAGAGGATCATTCCGGCTGGGGATCCCTTCCCTGTGGAGTCAGCTTGTGTATCCATTCCTGCAGAGAGCAGCGCAGTGTGGCGTGGGATCACTGTGCGGTGTTGCTGAGTTCCAAGGATTTTCCTGATCAGTACTGATCAGGGAGGTAGTATATATTAAGTGCACCACCGGGCCCCAACACAGGGAAGCGCTATCCCTCACACTCACACTCTTTATTGTTGTGGACACTCAAGGGATAAGTGTCCAAGCACAGTATTATCAAAGGGACTGAGGGTGATGTGATGATGGACATGTGGGTGAGGGGATGGTATGCATTCAGGGTGATGCAATGTTATTCCTATGATGTATTGATGTATTGATGTTATGCAAAGAGAGTTTCATTGAAGTTATCGTTCATGCTCAGTAAATACTCTTTATTCACATTGTGTGTATTTACTGTATGGTTGTTCTGGTGAGGGCACACTCCCACCACGTTGGGATCCCTCATCAGTGGAGGCGCTGCACCGAGTGTAAGTATATAGCCCAGGTTCCCAGTGGCGGAAGCTCAGCCCTCCTGGTTGCCAAACAGGTACAGCACCACACTGATAAGTAGTCAGATACACCTACCCACCCCAATCTCACTTAGGGTGGAGGAAAGAGAGGGCTACAGTGGTTCAATAGTAATGTAGGAATAAATAGAGAAGAGTCTTCTCTGCCAGTGACCAAAGTGGAATAAATTGCTTCTCTTAGGAAATGGTTAAATAGCTATATAGCCTAATTATTCGTTTCAAATGCACCATTTGTTGTTGGAGGATCCAGGAAATGTATAGAGAGTAAAACTGTATTAAGGTCAAATATGTTCAAAATCGGGGGTGTGGGTAACACATAGAAAAGGGATGTCAAGGGAACCTAAATAAACTAGGGACCCTGACCCCTATCTAAATAATAACTCCAACAGCCCTTAGAGCTAGACCATAAGAATAAAATACAGTGTCAAAGACAAGTACTCACGACCCTTGTACATACGGTCCTTCTGGTTCTGGCATGCTCTCAGCCCGACATATGTGAAGTAGGAAATCACCCTGGATAGGGGGAAAGATGGCGGTGCACAGCGTGCCAACGGGTGCCTCGTGCGTTCCGGAAGCAGGAAGTAAAGCGGAAGCTGGATGGCGATTTTCAGTGCAAAAATTTAATGTACGACAATGAACAGCAAAGACATATTATTAAAAAGAAAAGATCATCTTGAGAAAGAACTCTGACGCGTTTCGTGCATCCACTGCACTTTGTCAAAGATGATCTTTTCTTTTTAATAATATGTCTTTGCTGTTCATTGTCGTACATTAAATTTTTGCACTGAAAATCGCCATCCAGCTTCCGCTTTACTTCCTGCTTCCGGAACGCACGAGGCACCTGTTGGCACGCTGTGCACCGCCATCTTTCCCCCTATCCAGGGTGATTTCCTACTTTAAATAGTAATGTGGATGGCGGATGTTGGTAGGTAAGTGCGCTTTAACTTTGCCAGACGGAGCTGTATGGTGCAGAGAAGCTCTGTGGTGGCGTGGGACATTTAAGTGTGACTTCCTGGTGCCCATTCTCAGTAAACGGCCGGGTCTGTGAGGTTCCTGGTGCAGTGGGTCTTGCGGATCATTGGTTTGGGTACCATTGGCCTTTACCCGGTGGTGGAGCACTCTGGCAGGGCTGGCACTAATCAGGTTACGTTATCTGTTTTAACAAAAGCTGCAGCTTTTATACCTCAAGACCTTTGTTGTGTGTTAGTTTCTATGTATCATTATGTGGACGTATACACAGGTAGGAGGGGAGCTTGCTCGCAGGATCCAAGGTCAAGCAAAGGACTCTTTAATGTTTCTCTAAGAACAGTTACTTTCAACATCACCACCAGAGAACTTCATTCAGACACTGTTCTGGGGAGAAGCAGCTAATACACACTTTATTTGTGTATAAAAGCCAATGTCTTTGCAGCTCATATTGTCCTGGAACCTCTATGTATCTTTGTTTTCCCTGTTCTGAGGCAGACATTGCTCCTCAGTGTAATCTTGTTACATTGTTTCTTCCCTTTGGCTTCCCAGCCTGTTGCCCTGGCAACCCCCCTGCATTTCTTAGTCAGGTTGACTGTTCCTGGCTCCCCCTGCTAGTTGGCATACTCCTTGCCTTATTTCCTGTTAGCCCAGGCTAGCATGCTTCCTTTTTAGTTCCAGCAGACATCTTGAACAGTCACCTCTCCCATCTCCTCTGGTAAAGTGATTGCAATTTACCTATCCCTGTGTCTTGCACTATCCCTATACTTTGCATTGTCCTATTTGCCATTCTAGTCCCTCTTTCCCCTCCATTGCTCCCATGTCCCAGTGTTCTCCCCAAGTACCCTTTCCCCTTTTATTTGTACTGTATGTTGTTACCCTAAAATAAACACTTCAGCAAATAAGAAGATCCCCTTGCTTGATATATGGGATTGAGTTAAAATGCCTGCGCCTACTCACTTGCTACAGTGAGCTTGAGTCAGAACACAAATGCACTGGGTAATAAAACAAGTGATGTTCAGGTGTCTCTTGAAACAAGTTATACGTTACATATTAATAACCCGGAAGACTTGATGCTGCTCTGTACTTTGTTCAGGGCAATTTCATTTATCAAATATATGTTAAAAAGAAATCCTGTTCAGACAGTAGTGCACCAATAATTCATGGGATTTTTTTTAATACAACACAATCCGGTGTTGTTAAATGGACCCGTTTTGCCACATGTGGACTATGATAATTGTATTTTAATATTTCAAAAGCATCGTACATATCTGTATTTTGTTCCAATAGATCTGGATCTTTACCTTCACCTGGTAAGTCTTCTGGGTCATCTTATCGTGGTAATTTAGCACCCGGGACCCCTGCATGGTTTTATCTTCATTGTCTTGGAAAAGGAAGGTGTTGTACAGGTTCTGTGTGAAAGGAAACTACTATTAAACAATATTGAACAAATCAAAATCACATTCTCAAATGCCAAAGGGGCTGTTTGTTAAAGTCTACAGGCTACAAAACGTCACCAGATTAAAAACAGATCCTGCAGATCTCTTTGCTACACCTGGTGCAGTTATTTAGAAAACTTTGGCAAATAACCTACTTTGTGTCAGTTTAATTACAGAATCCCTACATGCAGCCCTGTGCGTCCTATAATCCATAACACTGCCTTTTTACTGGCTACAGTGTGTGTAACGCCACGCCATACTAAGAGGAGCGTCACCATACTGTACCGTCTGTGTAACGCCACGCCAAACTAAGAGGGGCGTCACCATACTGTACCTTCTGTGTAACGCCACGCCATACTAAGAGGGGCGTCACCATACTGTACCTTCTGTGTAACGCCATGCCATACTAAGAGGAGTATCACCATACTGTACCTTCTGTGTAACGCCACGCCATACTGAGAGGAGCATCACCATACTGTGTCTTCTGTGCCACGCCATACTAAGGGGCGTCACCATACTGTACCTTCTGTGTAACGCCACGCCATACTAAGGGGCGTCACCATACTGTACCTTCTGTGTAACGCCACGCCATACTAAGAGGGGCGTCACCATACTGTACCTTCTGTGTAACGCCACGCCATACTAAGAGGAGTATCAC
Organism: Ascaphus truei; assembly: GCF_040206685.1. NCBI lineage: Eukaryota > Metazoa > Chordata > Amphibia > Anura > Ascaphidae > Ascaphus > Ascaphus truei. The sequence goes on along the minus strand of NC_134485.1, from coordinate 434,051,573 downwards.
CATACTGTACCTTCTGTGTAACGCCACGCCATACTGAGAGGAGCATCACCATACTGTATCTTCTGTGTAACGCCACGCCATACTGAGAGGAGCATCACCATACTGTACCTTCTGTGTAACGCCACGCCATACTGAGAGGAGCATCACCATACTGTACCTTCTGTGTAACGCCACGCCATACTAAGAGGGGCGTCACCATACTGTACCTTCTGTGCCACGCCATACTAAGGAGCATCACCATACTGTACCTTCTGTGTAACGCCACGCCATACTAAGAGGGGCATCACCATACTGTACCTTCTGTGCCACGCCATACTAAGGGGCGTCACCATACTGTACCTTCTGTGTAACGCCACGCCATACTAAGAGGGGTGTCACCATACTGTACCTTCTGTGTAACGCCACGCCATACTAAGAGGGGCGTCACCATACTGTACCTTCTGTGCCACGCCATACTAAGGGGCGTCACCATACTGTACCTTCTGTGTAATGTCACACCATACTAAGGGGCGTCACCATACTGTACCTTCTGTTTAACGCCATGCCATACTAAAAGGACGGGCGTCACCATACTGTACCTTCTTTTCTTTCTCTGATAGGGAGAGAGAATCCAAAACAGATATCATATGACTTGCGACACTGTGATCCAGTCCATCGGGACGGGGCTCTGGGACAGCCTGACTCAGAGGTATCAAATCTTTTTCAGTCGCAACAACCTGTAAAACAGTAGGAAGACGCCTCATTGTTATCTCGGGCTACATGATATAGTATGTTTAGGGGAGAATCGGCCATACTTACTAGCAGTGCTACTCCATAAGACACCTTCTGGCACCTTAGTACAGCAGTGGGCAATATAACATACTTAAAACGCCGCCTGTGCATCCATTGAGCCCTCATCAGGGCCGTATTTTATCCTTACCATTCAATATGGCAGTAGAACATATTGGGGGGAGGGGGGAAGAGGGAAAGAGTCAGAAAGCTGTATGGGGGGTGAGGGGGGGCGTGAGAGGAACTACAGTTAAGAACAGGAGAGGGGTGGGACACTATTCATGAGCGTGCTGTTTTAAATCAGCTGCCCTGAGGGAGCAGGAAGAAGCTCTCATGCACGGCAGCAATGTCTCCACTCACTCTGTACCAGGGACAGGGTGGTGCTTGGGGGGCCACAGGTCTAATGGCTTAGTAGATATGGCCCTATACGTAAATGGGCTGAAAGATGTCTTACGGCCTGGAAGGTGTCTTATGCAGTAACAGTTTAATAAATATGGCCCTTTATGGCTCAGTCACCTTGCTAAGAGTAGCACTTATTAGTGAATATGGGCCTAAATACGGGTGATGACAAGGATGAATGGATGGAGCCAACCAATGCCAGTGGCGGAAGAGGATGCCAATATCAGTGATCCAACATGCTGTAACCTTGTCGGAGATCCTTAGAGCAATGTTCGTACATTACCTATTGTGCCCACATTTATTTACACATATACTACACTTTATCCTGTTCTATGTGGTCTTCTTTTCCCATGTGGACGTGGATGGAGATTCCTGTGGGACGACCCTACAAGATGTTACGGCGATACAAAATGCACATGTGTGCATATATTTGAACTGTCATTTGTTACACATTGTATTATGTATGTGTAGCCTAGTGCCCCTGGCTATGGGTGCCCAGCCCTGGCACATAAATCCTGGTAAGTACAGGCAGTGCTAGGGTTAAATCCTTCCTCATTAGCCAGCATGAGAGTCCCGTAGCACCATGGGCGTCTGCAGGAGGGGGCAAGGGGGGGGCGCTTGCCCCCCCTGGATCCAGGGCCGCCAACAGCGGGGGACAGAGGGCACTGGCGTGACAGGATTTAGCGCGCTCACGATGTGCAAGGAAGTGCGCGCGTCTCTGCAAAAAAAACAAAAAACCTCCCTTGTCTCCTGATTGGTTGGCACGCTGCCAGGATTTTTTTTTTTGGCCCTCGCAAGCTCTACCTGAGCTTGCATAGCGAGGCCCGCCCTTTCCTGCATGGAGCAAGTCAGGTGAGTACTGCTCCATGCCACTCTCGCTTCCCCCTTGTCCTCCTGCTCTGATTCCCCCCCCCTGCTCCGATCCCCCCCTTCCAAAATCTTCCCCCTGCTCTGGTCCCCCCCGTTCTGATCCCCCCCCCCCCCCTGCTCCGGTCCCCCCTTCCCATTCCCCCCTGCTCAGGTCCCCCCCGTTCCGATTCCCCCCCCTGCTCCGCCCCCCCCCCCGTTCCGTTCCCCCCCCTGCTCCGATTCCCCCTTGTTGCGAGTGTTTGAGTTTGTGTCTGAGTGTGTGTGTCTGAGTGTGTGTGAGTGTGTGTCTGAGTGTGTGTGTGTGTGAGTGTGTGAGTGTGTGTGTGTGTGTGAGATCAGGGGGGGAGGGAATGAATGTGAGGAGGGCGGATTCAGGGAGTGGGTTTGAGTCAGAGGGGGATAATTGATGGAGGTGGGAGAGTGAGGAGACAGGGGGTGTAATAGAGGAAGAGCGGGGTGAGGGGGGAGAGTGAACGAAGAAGAGAGGGGGTAAGAAAGAGATGGGGCTACACCTTGGGACTATCTGCATTAGAGTGGCACCAGACATGGTGAGTGTGTGTGTGTGTGTGTGTGTGTTTGTGAGAGAGTGTGTGTGTGTGTCTGAGAGGGAGAGAGAGTGTCTGAGAGTGAGAGGGATTCTGAAGGGGAGGGAGTTTGAGGGGGGGGAGTCTGAGAGAGTCTGAGGGGGAGAGAGTCTGAGGGGGAGAGAGTCTGAGGGGGAGAAAGTCTGAGAGAGTCTGAGGGGGAGAGAGTCTGAGGGGAGAGAGTCTGAGGGGGAGAGAGTCTGAGAGAGTCTGAAGGGGAGAGAGTCTGAGGGGGAGAGAGTGTCTGAGGGGGGGGAAGTCTGAGAGAGTCTGAGAGGGAGAGTCTGAGAGGGAGAGTCTGAGAGGGAGAGTCTGAGAGGGAGAGTCTGAGAGGGAGAGTCTGGGGGGGGAGTCTGAGAGAGTCTGAAAGGGAGAGTCTGAAAGGGAGAGTCTGAGAGGGAGAGTCTGAGAGGGAGAGTCTGAGGGGGAGAGAGTGTCTGAGGGGGGGGGAGTCTGAGAGAGTCTGAGAGGGAGAGTCTGAGAGGGAGAGTCTGAGAGGGAGAGTCTGAGAGGGAGAGACTGAGAGGGAGAGACTGAGAGGGAGAGACTGAGAGGGAGAGACTGAGAGGGAGAGTCTGAGAGGGAGAGTCTGAGAGGGAGAGTCTGAGAGGGAGAGTCTGAGAGGGAGAGTCTGAGAGGGAGAGTCTGAGAGGGAGGGACTGAGAGGGAGGGACTGAGAGGGAGGGTGTGTGTGTGTTTGTGTCTGTCTGTCTGTGAATGAATACAGACACCAACCCACAGTCAGTCAGTCACCCACCCAAGTGTCAGTCACCCACCCCGTCACCCACACACCCCCCACACCCACTCTCTCTCTCTGTCTAGTTAAAATTATGCCCCCCCCTGAAAACATTTCTGCGGACGCCCATGCGTAGCACACTACTAATTGTATCCGAAAGTAGCCATAGCCAGGTGCAGGCTAGTGGCCGTTGAAAGCTTCATGCCTTGGGGAGGGGGGGGGTTATAGGTCTCAGTGCTGTGTGCTGGTGCCTGTTCCACCCTCAGACCTGCCCAGTTTTGGAGCAGAGTCACTAACCCCTCCCCCCCCAGGTATATAAGATGTTTCCTTCCCAAATTATAGAGAGATTCCAGGATGTAGCCTGCTCCCTCCATAGTGAGCGAGTTGGGGCACAACGTCCTCTGTCTCCTGTCTAAATTAGTGGAAAGAGGTTCCTGTGGGGTCACTCTCTGCCCCCAGCAGATCCCTACAGGATGGAGGCGCTGCACCAGATGACTTCCCTTGCCTTTCCCTATACCAACGCAGAAACTCAGGCTTCCTCACAGACAGGTGAGCCATACAGCACCAAGGTACACCAGTAACAGCCAGATCTCCCTTAGGGGGGGGGAGAGATGTTACATTAGTATGTATATATGTACTATGTATGTAGCACCCTGCTAAAAGTTAGAAATCTACAGCTGCAGCGGCCGTTATTCGAATAAATCACGGAGCCGTTGTCGTGTGCTCTGCTGCATTCCACGCGGTATTAACTCCGCATTCCCGCAGCCGTTCACGCCGCGAGGCACCCTTGGTTGATCTGTTTAATTTAATGGTTTCGGATTTCTTTGGGCGCAATTCTTCGCGTATCCGCCAGGTGGCAGAAATTAATGAATTCTAATGCATTTCAACAAGGTTCCAATGAGACATACACGCATGCGCCTAAGGCATGACACGCATATGCGTTTCAACAAGGTTCCAATGAGACATATGTACAGTACACGCATGCGCATAAAATAAAAACAGTATGAAAAGAAGAGCAAGCCTAGCAAAAGTATTGATTAAGAAATAATACATATATATTTTACATTCGGAAGAAGCGACAATGTATTTTTGTATTACTTATTTTCCCTTTATTATCCTGCATACTGTATGTGTCATCATATTTTTAATCTGTGTATGGCTAAGGAGCCTCAGAAAGGACTTCTTTCCCATGTACACTATACAGTATGAACTCGTAACGTTAATCTTAAAATGACAATTACACACACACACTTGCAGAACTGTACACACACTTGCAGAACTGTACGGCAATAAAAGACAGGTTGAATTGCTATTAGATTTTTAAGACAACAACTCGTGATTGCCCACTTGAGTTCCGACGGTATTGCAGTCTGCGCTAAAATGCAATTTTCTGCACCCGATAGAAACCCGAGTCAACACGCGTCAAAGGCGGTACGGTTGGAAAACATCACGCGCCATGACATGGGTATTCCGGTGTATACACTGCGTGATTTATTCTAATAATGGCCGCAACAGCTGTATGCATGTCAGTCCTGGTACAGTACCTGTCACGGGAGACCTGGCAATTTACACCTTTGTAACCGGGATCATTCACTGAACAAAACAAGGTAATGAAATAAATTGAAGTTTATTCTCACAAATTCGCTTACACACAATGGAACACAAAATACAGACAAAAAGACACTCTTACTAGGGGTCTGGAGTCGAAAACTAGACTTTCCTAGGTGCAGGGAACTGTAAATAAAAGTTTTACCCTGACCGGGACTTAGCTCGGAATCTCCTGGTTCCCAAATCGGCGTGAAGTTCCACACGCCTCCGCTCCCTTCTGAGAACTTGGACTTTCTTGACAGCGAGTTATCCCAAATCTCATGGAACTCAAATCGGCATGAAATCCCAGCCGTGACCGCTACATTCGATTTTGAGAACTTGGCCGCTAAAATTGGGACTTAGTCTCTGGCGGGCGCTTTCCTGGTTTGAAATCGAAGACGGTTGCTCTGCTATTCGCACAAGAGCAACTTTGAAAACCCCGCCCGTGCTCTCACAACTGGGAATCTCCTATCTGATTGGCTCACACGTTCTTTATAGTATTCTGAGTAACATTCATGAAACTCAGCAGACAATTATCCCATGGGAACTTCCCAGCAGCCAATCAGAGCCCAGACGGCTAGAAAAGCCGGGTCAGCGGGAAATATGAAATGGCCAAGGGACACGCGCAAGTTTGCCACCTCTCTCCCTGGCTATCTCATGCCACCCGCTGGGTCAGGTTCCACTAGGTCTGGCAGAGCAAAGGGCAGCCCGGACGACCTTCTTTGCCACCCAATTGCTTTTCACACCTCTGGCTACTTTGAACTCTGATGTCCAGCAGACGTACTGGCGCCTATGGGTTAGCCCTGGCAGCCTGCCTAGACATCAGTTCCGAAAGTCCCAAGCACATTACAGTACATTAATAAAGTATAGTTTAATACACTCCTAAGTCTCTGGGTAAGGGGAATAGAATAAGAAAGATGTACTTTGTATTCTACGTACACTATCTTTTGGAACTTAGCCTGGACTCGGAGTCCCCCCACAACCTTATATACGGTTGGGGCACCCATAAACCCAATACAGGTTCTGGGTCACCTCGGCACCAGCTGGGCTACCTCCCTTAACCTAGGTATCCCCTGAGCTACAGGGACACTTGTTCATCCGTGTGGCCCATTCACCTTTCTGGGCTATGCTGAAGCAGGAAACCCAAGCGGTGAGTCACGCTTGCGTTTTCAAGGGGAGATATTGCTGGGACAATGTGCCTACATGTATCCGAGAATCAGGCATGATTTCTGGGTACATTTTTAGGGGAACCGACAACTCCGGACCCCAACTACCTAGGCACATTCTGACAACAATTCCTCCGCAAAATCCCTGCTCGCTGGCACGCCCGGAAATCCCTGCTCGCTGGCACGCCCGGACAGGGAAAAACACAAGAAATACTTTTTATTACAGATGATATATTGAAACAGTACAATGTTACTGGGCCCAAGAGCTAACTCTCTTGAACCCTTATACACGGATCAGAGGTAACCACAACGGGTTTAACCTTTATTTGAGAGCCTGGTTACCCCCTCCCGTCACAGTACCTGCAGGCAGTGTAGGGGTTAATCATCACTAGGTCTCAGTAAATCTACACTGTTTCTATTATTCTGCCTTTTAAAGGTCAGTATAATTACTGTCTGGTTCTAGAAACTGCTAGAAACGGTCACATGATGTGGTGTGATCCTTCTGCAACATGTATATCTATTGTAATCTGCCCAGTAACTGCGGGTGGGGTTTTATATCAACCAAGGTTATAAAAGGGGCAGACGTGGTTTCCCCTTTAGATTCCAGGAGGTTCCCAATACTACCAGGGATTCCAGGAGGTTTCCAATACTACCAGGGATTCCAGGAGGTTTCCAATACTACCAGGGATTCCAGGAGGTTCCCAATACCATCAGGGATTCCAGGAGGTTCCCAATACTACCAGGGATTCCAGGAGGTTCCCAATACTACCAGGGATTCCAGGAGGTTCCCAATACTACCAGGGATTCCAGGAGGTTCCCAATACCATCAGGGATTCCAGGAGGTTCCCAATACTACCAGGGATTCCAGGAGGTTCCCAATACTACCAGGGATTCCAGGAGGTTCCCAATACTACCAGGGATTCCAGGAGGTTCCCAATACTACCAGGGATTCCAGGAGGTTCCCAATACTACCAGGGATTCCAGGAGGTTCCCAATACTACCAGGGATTCCAGGAGGTTTCCAATACCATCAGGGATTCCAGGAGGTTCCCAATACTATCAGGGATTCCAAGAGGTTCCCAATACTACCAGGGATTCCAGGAGGTTTTGAAGGAAGGGATCTCACCTCACATGTACATAGTTCAAGTACAGTAGAGTCTTGGTTATCTGACTTTTGTTAACTGACAATCCGTTTTTATCCGTCATTCCTCCCCACCCCCTCCCCCTTCTCGTTTACCGGTGGCAAAAGACGAGGACTGCAAACCACAGGAGCGGCACCAGAGCAAGATAGCTGGCGGCCGGAGAAGAGGACCATGTCAGCGGAGGAATGAAGTTAAGACAGCAGGCGGAGGCAGCAGGCAGGAGAAGACCATCAGACCCTGTGTGTGTGGAGCAGGATCAGAGCGGCAAAGGACAACGGCCGGGGAGGAGCGCGCTGTAACACCGGATGTTAACCAGTGTCTGACTTCTGGTGTTACAGCGCGCTCCTCCCTGGCCATTCTCCTATGCCGCTCTGATCCTGCTCAGCACACAGGGTGTGATGGTCTTCTGCTTCCGCCACCCGCCGTCTTAACTCCATTCCTTTGCTGACATGGTCCTCTTCTCCGGCCGCCAGATGTCTTCCTCTGGTGCCGCTCCTCTGGTCTGCAGTCCTCCTCTTCTTCTGCCGCCGGTAAACGAGAACGAAGGGGGGGGGGGGGGGAGATAATACGGAAAGCATTATCAGTAATTTTCGGTTATCCGCCACGGTATCGATCCCGCTTAGGTCGGATAACCGAGGCTCTACCATAGTAAGTCCTTGTATTGTTTTCTTTGTCAGGGAAGTATAAAATAGGTATTCCCTAGAATAAAGAACCTGACAAACAGGCTCTCATAAGGAGAGGCCTGCGTTCAGCCCAGTAATACTATTACCGCAAAGATACTTGAAGAAACCTACACCATTGTAGCAGGTAGTTCCCATCTGCAGGACTAGGAAGAGACCTGGGTGGGCTGCCGGTGATTACCAGATTAATGGGTCTGGATCTGCGAGCAGGGCAGGGCAAAAGACTTCACAAGGGAGACAAGCCACTATTAGTCTCATGGTGAGAAAGAGGAATAGACAAGTATTGAATTGTATCTGCTGAAATCCTGCCCCGTTTCCACTGTGCCTCTTCACGAATGTTGTGATAATTGTGGAGAGGACTTCCCCTGTTAATAAATGTTGAAACGTTCCTGGCACCCAGTACTCTTACTTTTGAATTCTCATATTAGCCAGTGCGGATCCTCAACCCTGAGATGCAACCAGGTAACCACTGAGTGCCCACATACACTTTGTACACACCCTGTTTAAAGAGAGACACTTTTGGGACTCTTATGTTCCTCCATTTCACTGTACATCCTACATATGGGGGTGGGGGGGAGAGGGCGGAGACAGTATACTATTTTTTGTTGTCACCTCCCCTGCTACGCATCACCCTATGAGTTGAATATACTGTACATGTGCACCTTGGTCCTTATCATTGTTTGCATCTTGATGATTGTTTTCCTCCAGTTTTTACATACATCAAACTAGCTGTTAAATCGTGTTTTTACGCTAGTTTGTATACATGATGAGCTGAAACTTGGGGAAAGTTCCCATTTCTCTCTCTTCCCCCCTTATTACTGGCACAAGGACAGAATTGGCTGCATTGAAATAACCATGTACACCACTATGAAGACTCCCTGATGGAGGAGATGTTGCTCCTTCACCTTCTTAGCATCAAATGAGACAGTACAGGTCTTATATAAGACCTGTGACGCCGCATTTGAGTGAGAAATGGTTCCCACGCAATCTGATTGGCTGGGATAACCATGTGATTTTTTTTTTTAAAGGATGTGACGTCATATAAAGGGAGTGAAGTCAGCCAATCAGAAAGGCTGTACTTCCTTTCCCGTTAAGATGACGTCAAGAAAACCCAGATGGCTGCCGTCACATGTTACTTCAACCAATCAGATTGGAGATGTATATCCCCAATCTGATTGGTTGTAGTAAACCATGAGGCAGAGTAGATTTTTGGAAAGGATATGACGTCATCAAAAGGGAGTGACATCACATTCTTTCCAAAAATGGTTTCATATGTATTTTGGTTGTTTGGTTTTAATTATTTCTGCAATGTATTTTGTGTTTTGATTTTTAATTATGGAATTTTTTTGGTGTTATCCTTTTTTTTTTTTTGGTGTTTTGATTTTTAATTCTGGTGCTTATTTGGTATTTGCTTAATTGATTTCTGGTATTTTACTGTACATTACTGTACGGTATGTATTGGGGGAGGAGGGGGAGTGTATTTATTTGAATGTAGTGCACAATTTAGTTTTTCAGCACAGGATTGGTACCGCAGGCCCCCAAACACCCGCGGGGCCCACCCGGAGGCCCCTGGACACCCGCGGGGACCATCCGAGCACCCCCACCGGGGACCACCCGGAGACCCCCGCAAAATGGCGCATTTGCCTCTTTTGTCTCTGGCCTTTTATGGTCATTAAAAAGCCATTATAGCGCGATACAGCCCTGTTACCACCGCTTTGTGGATAGCAGATCAGGCAGTATCGTGCTATAAAGGCATTTATCACCCACTAAACCACTTATCACTGCTTTGTGAATCGCCCCCTGTGTCGTTCTCACACCCAGGAGCACAGTGTTGAAGACTGATTTTATGTAAATGTAAAAACCCACTGATACCCAGAGCTGGGTAAGTGTTGTGGTCCTCCATGTAATTATTCTCACTGAGGTTGTCTGGGATAAGGAAGCGTTTGCTAAGCTCTGCTGTATACCCTGGCAGCACAGCAGTGATGCACTGGTTGTATACGTTGTGAGTAAACGTACCTGATCCAGCATGCAGTGCAGTACCACAGGGACAGAGAGGAACTCCTCAGGCATGTCACTCAGCAGGTCATTGTAATACCTCATGTCCACATCCACAGACAGAGAGGGAACTTCTGCATCAGCTATATACAAAGAGATGGAAGCCAGTGACACAACAATAACACACAGTGCAACACCATGTACTGTATACGCTGTACCGGGACAGAAAAACGATGACGTTAAAAAGAAGGGTATAAAAATGAAAATAAATAATATTGTAAGTAAGCTTGGGAACTGGGGGAGACATTCCTACCTCACACAGGAAGCAGCAATGAGAGATGTGCACGATTTGGTGATTCTTGGGAAAACAATCCCAGATGTTTGAGTACAATCACCATACTAATCCTTCACTCTCTGTCTCTCTCTATGGGGGGTTATCTATGACACTGTGATGATCGGGGAACCATCTCTTGGAAATCTCCATGAAAGTCTGAGCGATACTGCAGCGATCGGCGTTATTGTAGTTTAATACATTTCCCCCATTCTCTTATCTCTCGTTTAGGCCCAGACTCGGGGGTATCACACGCTGATTAAAGCCAACGAGCGTTAGCACCAGATCTGGATGTGATACCCCACGGCGGGGCATTACCACAGATCTGGATGTCATACCCCACGTCGCGGCATTACCACAGATCTGGATGTGATACCCCACGTAGCGGCATTACCACAGATCTGGATGTGATACCCCACGTCGCGGCATTACCACAGATCTGGATGTGATACCCCACGTAGCGGCATTACCACAGATCTGGATGTGATATCCCACGTCGAAGCATTACCACAGATCTGGATGTGATACCCCACGTCGGGGCATTACCACAGATCTGGATGTGACACCCCACGGCGCGGCATTACCACAGATCTGGATGTGATACCCCACGTCGGGGCATTACCACAGATCTGGATGTGATACCCCACGTCGGGGCATTACCACAGATCTGGATGTGATACCCCACGTAGCGGCATTACCACAGATCTGGATGTGATACCCCACGTCGGGGCATTACCACAGATCTGGATGTGATACCCCACGGCGCGGCATTACCACAGATCTGGATGTGATACCCCACGTCGGGGCATTACCACAGATCTGGATGTGATAACCCACGTCGGGGCATTACCACAGATCTGGATGTGATACCCCACGTCGCGGCATTACCACAGATCTGGATGTGATACCCCACGGCGCGGCATTACCACAGATCTGGATGTGATACCCCACGTCGGGGCATTACCACAGATCTGGATGTGATACCCCACGTCGGGGCATTACCACAGATCTGGATGTGATACCCCACGTCGCGGCATTACCACAGATCTGGATGTGATACCCCACGTCGGGGCATTACCACAGATATGGATGTGATACCCCACGTCGGGGCATTACCACAGATCTGGATGTGATACCCCACGTCGTGGCATTACCACAGATCTGGATGTGATACCCCACGTCGGGGCATTACCACAGATCTGGATGTGATACCCCACGTCGGGGCATTACCACAGATCTGGATGTCATACCCCACGTCGGGGCATTACCACAGATCTGGATGTGATACCCCACGTCAGGGCATTACCACAGATCTGGATGTGATACCCCACGTCGGGGCATTACCACAGATCTGGATGTGATACCCCACGTCGGGACATTACCACAGATCTGGATGTGATACCCCACGTCGGGGCATTACCACAGATCTGGATGTGATACCCCACGTCGGGGCATTACCACAGATCTGGATGTGATACCCCACGTCGCGGCATTACCACAGATCTGGATGTGATACCCCACGTCGGGGCATTACCACAGATCTGGATGTGATACCCCACGTCGGGGCATTACCACAGATCTGGATGTGATACCCGTCGGGGCATTGCCACAGATCTGGATGTGATACCCCACGTCGGGGCATTACCACAGATCTGGATGTGATACCCCACGTTGCGGCATTACCACAGATCTGGATGTGATACCCCACGTCGGGGCATTACCACAGATCTGGATGTGATACCCCACGTCGGGGCATTACCACAGATCTGGATGTGATACCCCACGTCGCGGCATTACCACAGATCTGGATGTGATAACCCACGTAGCGGCATTACCACAGATCTGGATGTGATACCCCACGTCGGGGCATTACCACAGATCTGGATGTGATACCCCACGTAGCGGCATTACCACAGATCTGGATGTGATACCCCACGTCGCGGCATTACCGCAGATCTGGGTGTGATACCCCACGTCGGGGCATTACCACAGATCTGGGTGTGATACCCCACGTCGGGGCATTACCACAGATCTGGGTGTGATACCCCACGTCGGGGCATTACCACAGATCTGGATGTGATACCCCACGTAGCGGCATTACCACAGATCTGGATGTGATACCCCACGTCGGGGCATTACCACAGATCTGGATGTGATACCCCACGTCGGGGCATTACCACAGATCTGGGTGTGATACCCCACGTCGGGGCATTACCACAGATCTGGATGTGATACCCCACGTCGGGGCATTACCACAGATCTGGATGTGATACCCCACGTAGCGGCATTACCACAGATCTGGATGTGATACCCCACGTCGGGGCATTACCACAGATCTGGATGTGATACCCCACGTCGGGGCATTACCACAGATCTGGATGTGATACCCCACGTCGCGGCATTACCACAGATCTGGATGTGATACCCCACGTCGGGGCATTACCACAGATCTGGATGTGATACCCCACGTAGCGGCATTACCACAGATCTGGATGTGATACCCCACGTCGCGGCATTACCACAGATCTGGATGTAATACCCCACGTCGGGGCATTACCACAGATCTGGATGTGATACCCCACGTCGCGGCATTACCACAGATCTGGATGTAATACCCCACGTCGGGGCATTACCACAGATCTGGATGTGATACCCCACGTCGGGGCATTACCACAGATCTGGATGTGATACCCCACGTCGGGGCATTACCACAGATCTGGATGTGATACCCCACGTCGCGGCATTACCACAGATCTGGATGTGATACCCCACGTCGGGGCATTACCACAGATCTGAATGTCATACCCCACGTCGGGGCATTACCACAGATCTGGATGTGATACCCCACGTCGCGGCATTACCACAGATCTGGATGTGATACCCCACGTCGCGGCATTACCACAGATCTGGATGTGATACCCCACGTCGGGGCATTACCACAGATCTGGATGTGATACCCCACGTCGGGGCATTACCACAGATCTGGATGCTATACCCCACGTCGTGGCATTCCCACAGATCTGGATGTGATACCCCACGTCGGGGCATTACCACAGATCTGGATGTGATACCACACGTTGGGGCATTACCACAGATCTGGATGTGATACCCCACGTAGCGGCATTACCAAAGATCTGGATGTGATACCCCACGTCGGGGCATTACCACAGATCTGGATGTGATACCCCACGTCGGGGCATTACCACAGATCTGGATGTGATACCCCACGTCGGGGCATTACCACAGATCTGGATGTGATACCCCACGTCGCGGCATTACCACAGATCTGGATGGGATACCCACGTCGGGGCATTACCACAGATCTGGATGTGATACCCCACGTCGGGGTATTACCACAGATCTGGATGTCATACCCCACGTCGTGGCATTACCACAGATCTGGATGTGATACCCTACGTCGGGGCATTACCACAGATCTGGATGTGATACCCCACGTCGGGGCATTACCACAGATCTGGATGTGATACCCCACGTCGGGGCATTACCACAGATCTGGATGTGATACCCCACGTCGCGGCATTACCACAGATCTGGATGTGATACCCCACGTCGGGGCATTACCACAGATCTGGATGTGATACCCCACGTCGGGGCATTACCACAGATCTGGATGTGATACCCCACGTCGCGGCATTACCACAGATCTGGATGTGATACCCCACGTCGGGGCATTACCACAGATCTGGATGTGATACCCCACGTCGCGGCATTACCACAGATCTGGGTGTGATACCCCACGTCGCGGCATTACCACAGATCTGGATGTGATACCCCACGTCGGGGCATTACCACAGATCTGGATGTGATACCCCACGTCGGGGCATTACCACAGATCTGGATGTGATACCCCACGGCGCGGGGCATTACCACAGATCTGGATGTGATACCCCACGTCGGGGCATTACCACAGATCTGGATGTGTTACCCCACGTCGGGGCATTACCACAGATCTGGATGTGATACCACACGTTGGGGCATTACCACAGATCTGGATGTGATACCCCACGTAGCGGCATTACCAAAGATCTGGATGTGATACCCCACGTCGGGGCATTACCACAGATCTGGATGTGATACCCCACGTCGGGGCATTACCACAGATCTGGATGTGATACCCCACGTCGGGGCATTACCACAGATCTGGATGTGATACCCCACGTCGCGGCATTACCACAGATCTGGATGGGATACCCACGTCGGGGCATTACCACAGATCTGGATGTGATACCCCACGTCGGGGTATTACCACAGATCTGGATGTCATACCCCACGTCGTGGCATTACCACAGATCTGGATGTGATACCCTACGTCGGGGCATTACCACAGATCTGGATGTGATACCCCACGTCGGGGCATTACCACAGATCTGGATGTGATACCCCACGTCGGGGCATTACCACAGATCTGGATGTGATACCCCACGTCGCGGCATTACCACAGATCTGGATGTGATACCCCACGTCGGGGCATTACCACAGATCTGGATGTGATACCCCACGTCGGGGCATTACCACAGATCTGGATGTGATACCCCACGTCGCGGCATTACCACAGATCTGGATGTGATACCCCACGTCGGGGCATTACCACAGATCTGGATGTGATACCCCACGTCGCGGCATTACCACAGATCTGGGTGTGATACCCCACGTCGCGGCATTACCACAGATCTGGATGTGATACCCCACGTCGGGGCATTACCACAGATCTGGATGTGATACCCCACGTCGGGGCATTACCACAGATCTGGATGTGATACCCCACGGCGCGGGGCATTACCACAGATCTGGATGTGATACCCCACGTCGGGGCATTACCACAGATCTGGATGTGTTACCCCACGTAGCGGCATTACCACATATCTGGATGTGATACCCCACGTCGGGGCATTACCACAGATCTGGATGTGATACCACACGTCGGGGCATTACCACAAATCTGGATGTGATACCCCACGTCGGGGCATTACCACAGATCTGGATGTGATACCCCACGTCG
Organism: Ascaphus truei; assembly: GCF_040206685.1. Classification (NCBI taxonomy): domain Eukaryota; kingdom Metazoa; phylum Chordata; class Amphibia; order Anura; family Ascaphidae; genus Ascaphus; species Ascaphus truei. The sequence goes on along the minus strand of NC_134485.1, from coordinate 434,036,296 downwards.
GGGCATTACCACAGATCTGGATGTCATACCCCACGGCGCGGGGCATTACCACAGATCTGGATGTGATACCCCACGTCGGGGCATTACCACAGATCTGGATGTCATACCCCACGTCGGGACATTACCACAGATCTGGATGTGATACCCCACGTCGGGGCATTACCACAGATCTGGATGTGTTACCCCACGTAGCGGCATTACCACAGATCTGGATGTGATACCCCACGTCGGGGCATTACCACAGATCTGGATGTGATACCCCACGTCGGGGCATTACCACAGATCTGGATGTGATACCCCACGTCGCGGCATTACCACAGATCTGGATGTGATACCCCACGTCGGGGCATTACCACAGATCTGGATGTGATACCCCACGTCGCGGCATTACCACAGATCTGGATGTGATACCCCACGTCGGGGCATTACCACAGATCTGGATGTGATACCCCACGTCGTGGCATTACCACAGATCTGGATGTCATACCCCACGTCGGGGCATTACCACAGATCTGGATGTCATACCCCACGTCGGGGCATTACCACAGATCTGGGTGTGATACCCCATGTAGCGGCATTACCACAGATCTGGATGTGATACCCCACGTCGGGGCATTACCACAGATCTGGATGTGATACCCCACGTCGGGGCATTACCACAGATCTGGATGTGATACCCCACGTCGCGGCATTACCACAGATCTGGATGTGATACCCCGCGTCGGGGCATTACCACAGATCTGGATGTGATACCCCACGTCGGGGCATTACCACAGATCTGGATGTGATACCCCACGTCGCGGCATTACCACAGATCTGGATGTGATACCCCACGTCGCGGCATTACCACAGATCTGGATGTGATACCCCACGTCGGGGCATTACCACAGATCTGGATGTGATACCCCACGTCGGGGCATTACCACAGATCTGGATGTGATACCCCGCGTCGGGGCATTACCACAGATCTGGATGTGATACCCCACGTCGCGGCATTACCACAGATCTGGATGTGATACCCCACGTCGCGGCATTACCACAGATCTGGATGTGATACCCCACGTCGCGGCATTACCACAGATCTGGATGTGATACCCCACGTCGGGGCATTACCACAGATCTGGATGTGATACCCCACGTCGGGGCATTACCACAGATCTGGATGTGATACCCCACGTCGGGGCATTACCACAGATCTGGATGTGATACCCCACGGCGCGGCATTACCACAGATCTGGGTGTGATACCCCACGTCGGGGCATTACCACAGATCTGGATGTGATATCCCACGTCGCGGCATTACCACAGATCTGGATGCGATACCCCACGTCGCGGCATTACCACAGATCTGGGTGTGATACCCCACGTAGCGGCATTACCACAGATCTGGATGTGATACCCCACGTCGGGGCATTACCACAGATCTGGATGTGATACCCCACGTCGGGGCATTACCACAGATCTGGATGTGATACCCCACGTCGCGGCATTACCGCAGATCTGGGTGTGATACCCCACGTCGGGGCATTACCACAGATCTGGATGTGTTACCCCACGTAGCGGCATTACCACAGATCTGGATGTGATACCCCACGTCGGGGCATTACCACAGATCTGGATGTGATACCCCGTGTCGCGGCATTACCACAGATCTGGATGTGATACCCCACGTAGCGGCATTCCCACAGATCTGGATGTGATACCCCACGTCGGGGCATTACCACAGATCTGGATGTGTTACCCCACGTAGCGGCATTACCACATATCTGGATGTGATACCCCACGTCGGGGCATTACCACAGATCTGGATGTGATACCACACGTCGGGGCATTACCACAAATCTGGATGTGATACCCCACGTCGGGGCATTACCACAGATCTGGATGTGATACCCCACGTCGGGGCATTACCACAGATCTGGATGTGATACCCCAAGTCGGGGCATTACCACAGATCTGGATGTGATACCCCACGTCGGGGCATTACCACAGATCTGGATGTGATACCCCACGTCGGGGCATTACCACAGATCTGGATGTCATACCCGACGTCGGGGCATTACCACAGATCTGGATGTGATACCCCACATTGTGTTATTACCCCAGATCTGGATGTGATACCCCACGTCGCGGCATTACCACAGATCTGGATGTGATACCCCACGTCGGGGCATTACCACAGATCTGGATGTGATACCCCACGTCGGGGTATTACCACAGATCTGGATGTGATACCCCACGTCGTGGCATTACCACAGATCTGGATGTGATACCCCACGTCGGGGCATTACCACAGATCTGGATGTGATACCCTACGTCGCGGCATTACCACAGATCTGGATGTGATACCCCACGTCGCGGCATTACCACAGATCTGGATGTGATACCCCACGTCGGTGCATTACCACAGATCTGGATGTGATACCCCACGTCGGGGTATTACCACAGATCTGGATGTGATACCCCACGTCGGGGCATTACCACAGATCTGGATGTGATACCCCACGTCGGGGCATTACCACAGATCTGGATGTGATACCCCACGTCGCGGCATTACCACAGATCTGGATGTGATACCCCACGTCGGGGCATTCCCACAGATCTGGATGTGATACCCCACGTCGGGGCATTACCACAGATCTGGATGTGATACCGCACGTCGGGGCATTACCACAGATCTGGATGTGATACCCCACGTCGGGGCATTACCACAGATCTGGATGTGATACCCCACGTCGGGGCATTACCACAGATCTGGATGTGATACCCCACGTCGGGGCATTACCACAGATCTGGATGTGATACCCCACGTCGAGGCATTACCACAGATCTGGATGTGATACCCCACGTTGGGGCATTACCACAGATCTGGATGTGATACCCCACGTCGGGGCATTACCACAGATCTGGATGTGATACCCCACGTCAGGGCATTCCCACAGATCTGGATGTGATACCCCACGTCGGGGCATTACCACAGATCTGGATGTGATACCCCACGTCGGGGCATTACCACAGATCTGGATGTGATACCCCACGTCGCGGCTCAATGAGTCCTGGCCTTAATCTCACATGTAAGTATTGAAGGTATTTCTTTAAGTCACACCAGCCTTTCCCGTATCTGTAAGACACCGCAGGGAGCAATAACGATTACAATTAGCCCATTGCTCTGACTGCACCTGGGGTCTGATTTGTGATACTGCGCCAAAACAGCCCATCCCATCTGTCCTGCATCCCACTGCCCCGGCATATGGATGTATATGTGCTCACTACATACCGTTTGGTGGAGTAGGGGGTGGAAGGGATGACGCTGGTTGGACGTCTTCAATCTGGTTTCTCTTTTTGCCACTAGGAGTTGATGCCGGGGCCACCATAACCTGAGCCTGAGGATATTAAGACAGCAAACAGGGAACTAAGTAACATATCAAATAAATCACTTCATCTGGGGAAGACTCAGCTTTACTAAACTCATAAAACCATTTATTCTCCAGAGCTGGGGTGCGGAAACTGGGGGGCAGGCAACATTTTCTATGGGAGACCATATAATGAGAACTTCCAGAGGCCCTGCCCTCTTCCCAAAAGCATTTAAATTAAATGCCCGGCGGAGCGCGTAAATTCCCTTGCCTGGTCTCCGGCGGCTTCTGGTGACACGTTGCCAGGGCAACGCAGCGTTAAATGATACTGTGGCGTCACATGACGTCGGAGACAAGGTAAGGGGGGGGGGTGCGAGCAGGGGGGAGAGCAGGCAGGGCGGCGCTGACGAGAAAGTTTGTGCTCAACCTGCTCTATAGTATCCAACTTAAGCCAAGCAAAGTTTAGTGACATTAGTTAGGACCCACTAAAATAAAAATAAAAAGTATTGCATTTATCGCTGAATTGTGTAGATTCAATAAATGGTGCAAGATCTTTCCTGTTGCAATGGTCATCCTAGTGAACAGTGATTGGATCTTTGTTCCCTCAACAATAAAGGATGAGGGTACACAAATAGTCTGGTCCCAATAACCTGGACATATGGCGCCTGTCCCACTGTCACTCCTACCAGCCATTGTGGGCAAGCACTGCCATCTACAGCACTTATTCCCTCACCTGCAGTCTCTGTGACTCTCCCAACATTCCTCTTAGATTGTAAGCTCTTCGGGGCAGGGATTTCCTTTCCTATTCTCTGACTTTGTCGAGCATATTGTATCATAATTCCCTGTGCTGTATTCTCGCCCGGGGCGAGCAAATGTATAGGTTTGTCGAACACTGTATATATATATATATATATATATACATATATAATACATATATACATATATATATATATATATATATAATTAAGGTTATGGTGGGTAAAAAAAAATGACAAAAACCCACCACAGCAAAGCATATAGCAAATGGAAATATTACTGTATATTAATTTGCATGTCTTAGGCAGGTCTGCAACCCTGTATTTCACCATTATCACCCAGCACACAGCACTTCCACTGCAGCAAGGGATTCTGGGAACTGACATGCAAATTAGCACACAGTACCACCTTGGCACCATTTGCTATATATATATATATATATATATACACACACACATTATAGAGCCTGCGCTATAAGAGCTCGCTGCGTGCTCTTTAGCTCTATCTTCCATGGTCAGAATCAACGTCTTTGTTTTGACGTTGACATAGTCGTCCTTCAAGGACCCAAAATGAATTTGGGGATTTCTTACCAACAAATTGCATTTTACATGGAAAGTACCATTTCCCATAAGTAAAACCCATAGAGAGACTCACTGAATGTCTATGAGACAGTTGAGGGACTGGGTTCTCACTGCCTTTCCTGCAAAACGGAGCGTGCAAATGAGAGCCCAGACATGAGCAGCTGAAACGTTGTGCTTCCAGCACCAGTATAGATTGCAGTGATATTGTTTGTTAATACATAGTTCATACTCACCACCACCTGAATAAAGCACACCTGTGCTAATAACACTAAAATAAAGTGATATATTACTGTAGGTACACAGTCTAACAGACTGGGTTGATGAATAGTAGGTTACTCTACAATTAAGGCTGCGTCCATAGAAGCACCGACAGCGCTGAGCAGTGCGGACGCACCACAATGAGCCACGTCATCTTCAATGAGGATGTCTTCAGAAGGGGCTTTCGCGAGCGTCCGTATGCGCGCTGAAGCGCTGAGATTTTCAGCCTACAGCTGAAATTGTTCCCGATTGGCTGAAACACCCAATCGGAGCGAAGCAGCGTGACGACGTTGGCGCCGTGACGTTGACGTCGGCACTTCGCGGGCTATTGGCCCAGTGACGTCAGTGCCCCGCCTCCGAACGCGCACAACCAAGCAATATCCTACATGTGTTTTTTTTTTAAATAAATCAGTTCTGTACTATGATAAAATACTTTTTTTTAAATCATCTCTGAATTACATTTTTAATGTATTATAATGTAACAAGCATTTTTGTTTCTATAGCAACCAGTTACAAAGTCACATCCCCTTCCTCTTCTGAAACAGGCTCTGGCACGCCCCTCTGTGAGCCCTGCCCTCTCTCTAGCAGTGCACCAATTGTATCTAGTGACTGCCTGGTCACATGATCTTCCCCACAGAACCTTGCATCCTTTGTCCTCTTCTGATGCACTGGCAGCCATTTAGTGAGCCGAATCTTCACCAATCGATCACAGGAACGGTGACTTAGCTAATTACTTATCATTGTGTGGATGGTATTGATGCACATATTAAAAGGAAAAAAAAATGTAAAAAAACCTGTCAGCTTGGACTGCTGCTTTAAATGGGGTATGTCCCTTATTCAGGGGGTATGTCCCTTATTCAGGGAGCATGTCACAGAATCTTACATCTGGGAGTGAGAGCTGCTTCACTAGAATCTTCTCTTTGGCCACTAATGGGACATTGATGACCTGCAGATTGTTCAGATAGTTCTGATGCTGTCTTCTCCAATCCATGCAGTCATACATAAGGCAGGCGATGTCTTCAAAGATTGCAGTTTCATATGTTAGCTATTGGAAAAAGAAGTCATGTTGTGATTAACTAGTACAGATAATATTGTAAGAGATAGAGGTTTCACCAATGCACAATACACATTCACAAATTGGAAGGTCGGCCGCTGACAGGTACAAACCTTCCCCTTAGCAATTATTTTCTAACCAAAAGCACGTGTCAATACTTTATCACCCCACGTGTGACCCAACTGTAAATACAGTGAGTGTTGGCTATCGTCTGCTGAGGATGGTAACAGGGTTGGCAAAAAGTGCATTATAGCAGATCTGTGTGTGATGCTCACTGAACTAGTACAGTTTCTGGCGATCCAAAATCAACTCTCAGGTATATGACCTGCTTCGGTTCAGCTGAGTGACTGTCACAGCACACCGTTACTGATCTGTACATTATGCTGGGGATGCAATATGATCAGTTCTAAGTCACTCAGGTATATAACCTGCTTCGGTTCAGCTGAGTGACTGTCACAGCACACCGTTACTGATCTGTACATTATGCTGGGGATGCAATATGATCAGCTCTAAGTCCCTCAGGTTTCAGTGGGAGGTGGGATTTATGGAATGATGGTAGTGCACGCACTCAAACAAACAGGTGATAGCGGGGTACTTAACCGCCGCTGCGCTGGTTCTGGGGAGCTCCTGATGTCCCAAAGAGATCCAGTGAAGAAGAAGAATCAGGCACACGGTCTTAATCATCAATGAAAAGGGGAATCTAACGTTTCGGCAGTAATACTGCCTTTCTCAAGGTGTAGGCATTTATGGATACATTATCTTCCCTGAATTAACATTGAAAGATCATACTGTAGCTCAACCTCAAAAATACACATTGGAAACAATGATGTCCCCGTTGGAGCTGTGTATTAACAAACACTCTTGTGAACCCCAACACATCACCAGACTTGCAGTTGTAGATCTGTCTATCTCCTGTATCTGCAGACTTCAGTAATCTACTGTTTGCGCCACTCCGCTAACTCCTTATCCAGCTAGTGACTCTATTAATGCTCACTCAATATACTCCTACAGTAACTGCTAATCTCAGGAATAAACCGCTGTGCTGCCAATGTTGTGGACATGAAGTGCACAGGCTCCTCTCAATGGGAAGGGTTTCACTTTTGGGTATACTGAACCTAGGAACAGAAAAGTCGTTTTACTGACCATCATTTCGCTGTTACTCCAGACAGCAGGGTGGAGACTTTCCTTCACCAAGTACTGCAGCCGGGCCACCTGGAAGAGTTTGGATCCCGGCTTGCCACTGTTTAGGATGGGCTCCAAGTACTTCCAAAAGACCTCCAGGGATTTAGTGACTGTCCTTTTCCTCTGCTCCTCAGTTTCTGCAACTGGGGAAAGACACTGATTAGGGCAGCTGGTCACTTGGCCATGTATTTGTTACATTCAGATCGTCCTCAACATGGAAGATATAAAAAAAACAAGAACAGTCACAAACAGAACTTTCATCCACAGTGAGGCTGAAGTGTTGTCAAAGAGGAGACAAAAGTTACATGAATTGAAACCAGAAATAATATAGAGACTTTGGGACTTACATAAGCACAGACTGTGACGGCAGATAAGAAGCCTTCCCGCCCCTCCCCCCCCTGTCTCTGCCCATTGTCCTGCCTGCTGTAAAACCTCAGACCAGGTGTGATCTTTGACTTTCCTTTCATATTTAGGATATGGCCTTATGCCTATCCCAAGCATGTTTGGATTCCCTTACTGTATTAGCCCCTATCACCTCTGTTGGGAGGCTATTCCATGGATCCACAACCGTTTTGGAGAAGAAGTACTTCCTCACATTGCAAGTTAGCGACCACCCTCCAGTCTCAGAGAATTATCTCTTGTTCTAGCGCTTCTCTTTCTTTGGAATATTCTTCCCTCTTGTACTTTGTTGAAACCGGACATTCAGCCGCTTCCCCCAGTCAGCCCATTGCCACCTTCTGGGCAGGCTCTACTGAGTCTGGCAAACCAGGGGGTCCTCCCCACAGCGGTTCTCTGTTCTTCGGACCCAGTACTCCGCCTTGCCCCGGCAACTTAGCACCCCGACACCTCTTAACATCTCGTCTCCTCTTTGAAGTATGATGTCAATCCAGACTTTCCGGCACCTATATGTTATCTGTGGAACGTCAACCCCACCCACTGGAATGTTAACGAGCCATGAGGACACAAAGAGCTTTTGTTCACAGCTGCATTGCATCTCAGCCACCCACCCCACTGTGCATCTGCTTTGCCCCAAAGGCGCACCGCCTTTGGCGCAGCCGAAGGGCAGCCAAAGGGTGTGAAACGTTTGCTGCCGTTCGCTGATGTTGGTTGATGTTAAAGTGATGTTAAAGCTGCTCTATTTCTATCTGAAACTCATATGCCCTTAATCCCCTGTACCCAATTTTCCAACTCTATCTGTCCTATGAAATGTCTGTGAATTCACTGTATAACCCTGTTCTTTTAATGTAACCATGTATTGTTATAACTCTGTGCCCAGGACATACTTGAAAACGAGAGGTAACTCTCAATGTAGTACTTCCTGGTAACATATTTTTATAAATAAAAAAAATAAAATAAATATATGGATGCCCGGACTGACTGAATAGACATTTATAGTAAATGCACCAAACATTATAAACCATCTTAATATATATAAAATCGAAAGGTTGGTACTAGCTGCGGTGAATCTGATTGGTCCTCAGCCTCTGGCCAATCAGATTGGTGGCTCTATGACTTCACCCGGCTCTATGACGTCACCCAACTCTCTCTCTCTCTCTCTCTGTCTCCCTCCCACCCACCGGCTCCCGGACGGAGGGGAAGCGCGGCGCGGCCCTCCTGCCCCAGCCGCCAACGCTCACTTCCCTCCCTCCCCGGCGGGGGGACAGGCAGTGGGCAGCAAGCCTCCGGAAGGACCCCCTTCCTCCTGCAGCTGCCCCCGGTAAGATAGAGGCGCACAGCGGACAGGCGGGGGGTGGTATTCAGTCAGGAGAAAGGGGGGGGAGTTAGTCAGGAGAGAGGGGGGGGAGAGAGTCAGGAGAGAGGGGGGGGAGAGAGGGAGTCAGGAGAGGGGGGAGAGAGGGAGTCAGGAGAGGGGGGGAGAGGGAGTCAGGAGAGAGGGGGGGAGAGGGAGTCAGGAGAGAGGGAGTCAGGAGAGAGGGGGGGACAGAGGGAGTCAGGAGAGAGGGGGGGGACAGAGGGAGTCAGGAGAGAGGGGGGAGAGGGAGTCAGGAGAGAAGGGGGGGAAGCCTGAACAGCTGTGAAGAGGGGGGGAAGGGTGTTGAGAGGGAGGATGGGGGAGGCAGAACATTACATCACGGGCAACGTCGGGTATATCAGCTAGTATTTTAATAAAGTACGGACCTTGGGGCACTTTATACTAATAAGGGAGATGGATCTGGGATATCTGGGCTCGAAAACCAGGAGTCTGGGGGATACTGGGCAGCCCCGGTGTAATTCCACCCGCGTACCGGCAAATGGTGCCTTCACGCCGGGGAGAATTAGGGGACTATCGGTATCTTTGGCCATCGATCTCCTGCAAACCAAATAATTGCACTTCGACCCAAATATCCCACATAAAACTTACACCCAAGAAGTTTCACATTTCTAGGGCAAAGGGAACATGAAACCGGAAAAGAGGGGGTCACTTTATTTTCACATGTATAATCTCTGGCCCCTGGCTTACGGTGCTAGGTAGCTACCAGCGACCCCACGGTCTCAGGGGTAACCAGATGGGCTTAACCTTTATTGTTTAGCTTGGTTACCCCCTTACCGTCACACCTCCTACCTCAAGACCAGGGCTCTGGGGCAGTCACCCCATCAGGTGGCTCCGATAGCCTGGAAGTCCTGGAGGTTCTCTGGTCACTGGGGATGTCCTGTCTGGAGAGTCCATCCGCATTGCCATGCTCATTGCTCTTCTTGTGTTGGATGGTAAAGTCAAACTCCTGCAGGGCAAGGCTCCAGCTGAGCAGTTTTCCGTTTTCTCCGACACAATAACCAGATGAGGGGATTGTGATCAGTGATCACGGTGAAGGCTCCACCATACAACAGCTCCATGCAGCACTGCCTACCTCTGGCATAATGAACCTGCTTTTCACCTCCACTTTGTTCTTTCTCATGGCCTCATTGAAATGTTATTCTCTCTATCCACTACAAACGCCTCCCTTCTGGCCCACACCCAACATCACCATACACCCTGGATTACTCAAAAGCCTTGCACTATCTACTGAATGTTGGTGGAAAACCCTGAAAACCAGCACACCAACCACCGCACACTCAAATGGAAAACCTCATAAAGTAACAACTTGCAAACAACTACTCAAATTTCTACTCATACTATTACTTTCTTTAGCAGGTGATATTGAACCTAACCCAGGTCCTCCCACTTCAACTCTGTCCCATACCCCTGAGAATACCCCCTTCAAATTCCAAAAAGGGCTATCTCTCGCCCATATAAATATCCGGAGTATGCTGCCCAAACTGGATGAACTAAGGGCATGGTGAATTATGCATAAACCAAAAGCCATCGTTCTTACAGAAACATGGCTAACCCCTAAAACTCCTGATGCACATATTGCCATTCAGGGATACTCCATTTTTAGGAGAGATAGGTCAAAGAGAAGAGGAGGGGTGTTATTTTATATTGCAGACACCTTACAATTTACACTGTTACATTGCCCCCCAAGCCCAACCTCTTTTGAAATCCTAGTTGGCGGAATCTGCCTCCCCTTCTCTAAGCCCGTCCTGATTTCTGGCATCTACCGCCCCCCTAAAGCCCCTCTACAATCTCTGACTGATATCACCCAGTTTCTTGGCTCCATTTCCTCTCAGAATGAGAAGAGTGAGCTGCTAGTTCTTGGGGATTTCAACTTCAATTGGCTTGACCCTAAAAACCACACAATCCACACACAAATCAAGTTGCTTAACCTATCGCAACTCATTTCCCAACCCACACGAACAAACCTGAAATCAGACAACCATTCCTTGCTTGACTGGATTCTCTCCTCAAATCCCGGCAGAATCCAATCCTCAGGCATCCTTCCTGATATTTTCAGTGACCATGCAATAGTGTACTGTGTAAGGAAAATTAAACCGCCCCAATCAAGCCCTAAAGTTCTCCTCACTAGAACATTTAGAAACGTTAACCCACAACAGTTCCTGGCTGACCTTACCAACTGCCCTTGGCACAGAATCGATTTAATTCCTGACTCTGATTCTGCACTCGACTATTTCCAATCCGAGTTCTTAAAACTCTTTGATACCCATGCTCCACTACGCAGAATAAGGGTACGGGGTGCCCACCTTCCATGGGTTACACCTGACCTTATAGCACTCTACCAGTTCAGGGATGCTTTGTGGAAAAGCCACAAAATAACTGGCACTACCAAGGATCTCAATCACTACAGATGCCTGCGGAACATGTGCACAAGGCAAACAAGGCATGCAAAAGCACAATATTACTCTGACAATCTCCTCCAGAACACATCAAACCCAGCTAACTTCTGGAAGGTTATCAACAACATATTCCAGCCTTCTAACCATCAACACCCAAGTAACTAAGGGCGATATTACTCTGACAAACCCCACCGACGTTGCAAATGCATTCAATGATTACTTTGTGGGGTGTGCGACTAACTTATTAGCAAAACGCAACCCAAACCACAAACCTGAATCTCATCCTGGGAGTACCCCTATAGCCCCACCCCCTCCCAACATTGCCCACAATTTTCAATTTGGCCCAGTATCCGAAGAGGAGATTACAGCAGCCAATGTGGACCTGACTTACTACAATCTAGGTTCCTAAGACTTGGTGCCCCAGCAATTGCCAAACCAATTGCTTCTATAGTCAACTCTATCCTGTCTGCAGGCCATAACCCTAAGACCTGGAAAACTGCCAGAGTTGTCCCAATCCTCAAAAGTGGGGACAAAAATACTGTCTCAAACTACAGGCCAATCTCCCTTCTCCCAATTCTATCCAAAGTCATGAAAAAATGTGTCCACTCCCAATTAAGCGATTACTATACCAAGACAAATTTCCCTAGCCAATTCCAATCTACATGTTTTCCTCGCACACCACGGTTTGCTTGCTGTCGCAGTCGCTGGAGACAATCTTCCTCATACTGCCGGTACTCTTCATACTCAAGAACGTAAGGACACGCCTCCTCCGAGTGCCCCGGGGCCTCGCACTTCATACATCCTATGGGCGTTTTGCTGTCACGTCTCGCTGTCGCTGTGCAGCCTGGACTTCAGCAAACCATCAGTTAAAACTTTTCCATGATAAAAGAATGTATTTAAGTAATAGCAATGTATTAGGAATTTAGATTTCAACAGAGGTGTGTTTGGACCAAACACGTGATATCTCATGTTCTGTACCAGTGACCTCTCTGGGAGAAAGCATATAACATCTGGTAATCAATCAATAAAGTTCAATCTGTCAAGTGGCATAATTCATACAGATGGGTTACCATGGATGTGGTATCTCTGTATACAGACGAAACAACAAAGAGTGGGGAGTGATCACAGGACCATACTAATTGAATGAAGTGTTTATATTCATAAGTGAGGTAATCAAAAGGTGGGTGCAAACTGTGAACTGAAAGTGAATCAGAAAAGGGGAAGGGGAAACACAAAATGGATGTGCCCCCAAAAGAATTCACTTAAATGCACACCACCCAAGTGTAAAAATTTACTTTTAATAAATACTTAAAACATATATTACCAAAGTAACGTGTGATGTGAATTAAAATGTATTAAATCATAGCTATCAAGCAACCGTGTCATTAGTTATTCTTACTATCCCAGTACCAATTGATATGATGGGATGTTAAAGACAGGGACTGCTATGAGTAGGGTATTAACCCCTCTGGGGCAACTGTGAGACCAAATGTAGAGTTGTATATGTACTTGTCCCTGAAGAAGCTCCTTTGCTGGAGGGAAACGCGCGTTGGACGCGCAATGTTGTCAGTCTCCTACTTGGAGCTGTTTTTAATGTAGTGCTTGCAGTATCCTGGGTGTAACTGTGGAGACCATATGAGTTAAACTATTCATTAATCAATTCATGGTCAGTGTGCCTGCTATCCTTGCACCTTATGTGAGGCATTTTCACATCACACTGCTGTGTATTCAAGCCAGCATTGCTGTGTTTGGAAGTTCTATAGCACAGCTATTATACCATCACATGCCAGCGTTATTATCTCTATGTACATGTGCAGGGGAGCTATATTTAGCAGTTATAGGATATTCAATCCTGTGGCCACCTACCTGAATATATTTATATACAACTCTACATTTGGTCTCACCGTTGCCCCAGAGGGGTTAATACCCTACTCAAAGCAGTCCCTGTCTTTAACATCCCATCATATCAATTGGTACTGGGATAGTAAGAATAACTAATGACACGGTTGCTTGATAGCTATGATTTAATACATTTTAATTCACATCACACGTTACTTTGGTAATATATGTTTTAAGTATTTATTAAAAGTTAATTTTTACACTTGGGTGGTGTGCATTTAAGTGAATTCTTTTGGGGGCACATCCATTTTGTGTTTCCCCTTCCCCTTTTCTGATCTCTGTATACAGCAATCCGACATCACCAAGGACACAATTATTTCTCATTTGATGCACAATTTTAGTTACAAATCACAGGCACTGCTATGGGCACATCTTTTGCACCCTCCTACGCTAATCTTTTCATGGGTTACTGGGAGTCTAATTTCATTTATGGTGACCACAATAACTTTAGAAATCACATCATATTCTATACACGCTATATTGACGATTTACTTTTCATTTGGGATGGTGACACTCCACTTCAACTTTTTCTAAGTGGGCTCAATACCAATGATTATAATTTAAGGTTTACTTCAGATCATAATATTCAACACTTATACTATTTAGATATGATGCTGTATATAGATTTAGAAGGGACAATTCAGACCACCTTATACAGGAATCCCAATTCAAGAAATTCATTCTTAATGGCCAGTAGTAATCATTCATACTCACTTAAAAAGGGTATACCAAAGGGACAACTCTTGAGACTCAAGAGATTGTGTTCTACGGAAGAGAGCTTTGAGACACAATCTCAGGATCTACTGGCTAGATTTCAAGCTAGAGGATATAAGAGTTCAGACCTTCAAGAGGCGCTAAATGCGGTCAGAACAATGGATCGTACTCCACTGTTGTCATCAAATAAGGGGTTGAACAAACACAAATTGGATTACAGAGATCATATACCATTATTTGTGACCCAACAAAGTTCACAAGCAGATGTTGTTAGATCAATTGTACTGAAACATTGGGACACCTTACGTTTTGGACAAAGATTTGACGTCCATAGTGGACAAAGGACCAAGGTTTGTGTTTAAAAAAGCCAAGTCAATAGGTTCACATTTATCACCTTCATTGTTTAACTCCAGAGATTCTCGACCTAGACTCGGTGGTGTTCCGAAGGGATTTTATAAATGTGGATACTGTGTAGTGTGTCAGTATGCACGTATGACTAAAACCATACCATGCATTAATCCAAAAATGTCTAAAACAATTCAGAATTTTATGAATTGTAACACCAGTCACATTATCTATCTCCTTAGGTGTGGCTGTCAAAAAATCTACGTTGGGCGGACCATTAGACCACTTAAAAAGAGGATAATGGAACACGTTAGAGCCATTAAAAAAAGAGACATGTTGCATCCGGTCCCCAGACATTTCTCGGAGTGCCCACAGGGGGGCATTCACAATTTTTCCTTTTTTGGTTTGGAGCATGTTCCGGCCCATATTCGAGGGGGGGATAGGCTGAACATGCTCAACAAACGAGAAATGTTGTGGATCTTTACACTTGACTCTTTGTTTCCCAATGGCATCAACTTAGATTGGGAGTTGATACATTTTTTACAGACTTGATATATTACTCCCAAAAAAGTTCTTCTATACATGTTTGTATACATATTAATTTAAAAATATTTACTAACACACATTATATACATCAATTAATATATGTTGATTTATGGATGTATACTGAATTAATCATTGTCATTGGTCACCCACCTGGATGTAATAACTTAAGCAAACTTTTTTTAGTTCATTAAAAATGTATTATCATTTGTTAAGGCCCATTTTTATATATATATTATCTCTTACGGTGCATGCAAAGGCTTGTATATAATGTATAACCCTGCTCACTTAATGTAACTAAGAATTTGTAACCATGTATTTGTCATCATAACTCTGTGCCCATACTTGAAACCGAGAGGTAACGCTCAATGTATTACTTCCTGGCAAAACATTTTATAAATAAATAAATATAGATATGATTGCAATTGAGTAAGGGGTTAATATTAACTCATTGGAGGTACCTTGCGCAGGCGAAAGGTGAGTTGGTTAGAGTAGCCGTGTTTATTAACCCTGGTTGCATATCTAAGTCACGTGCCCACGTGTGTGCTGTTTATGACAGGTGGTATATGGGGACGGATTTAGTGGAGATGTTACTTATTTGAGGGACCTTTGCAGAGGTGAAGAGTGGGGCGGCTTGCAAGCCGAGTATTAACCCTTGCCCCGTATGCCGGTCACGTGCTCACAGGTGTGCCGTACATGACATGCCACCTCCAACATTTTCACGACCTAGGCCCGAGCCTATTGGGTCTAATGGAAATCCGCCACTGCCTATGATGTACCTGGTCCAACTTTAGGGCACAATATAGATTAATCTCCATAACACCATATATTTCAAGAGGTGGTAAAAATAAAAGTATGAGTGTGTGTGTGTGTGTATGTATATATATATTTAAGGCTCTCCACTCATCTACTTCTTCCTACATATAAGCTTTGATCTCTCGTTATGCCTCTGCTTATCACCTGCGCTCTACCCACTCAACTGTCTATTTTCCACCCTCTTCACCACTACTGCACTCTCTCTCGCCTTAAACCTTTTTCCCTCACTGTACCTTACCTGTGGAATTCTCTCACACACGATATGCACCAAGCACTCTCTCTCCCCACCTTTAAGATAAACCTTAAAACTCACCTCTTAAGTGAAGCATTTCAATAGCCTGGACTCATAGTTACTGTTCCACACCCAATCGCTCGTACCAACCATTGTGGCCAAGCACTGCCATCTACTGCATTTATTCCCTCACCTAAGTCTCCCAACATACCACTTAGATTGTAAGCTCTCTGGGACAGAAATGTCCTTTCCTAGTGTATGATTTTGCTGCCCTTAATGTATTATAATTCCCTGTGCTCTATTGTCTTTGTATCTAAATATAGACATACATACATGTGTGTGTTATTTAAAATGTCCTGATTGTAGTGACCCTCCTCCCTCCTGAATTCTCATGTAGAGGAACGCTTTTCAGCTAACATCATACCTTCTGGAATTAGGGTTGGATCCACCTGATCAGCTGGCAAGCTTGTATAGTTCTGGGAAGATAGCCTTATTACACTGGACACATTAATCCCAAGGTCAGCCAACAGGGCTAGAATCTGAGGCTGGTAGAATCCAAGGACTATGATGTAATGTTGGGCACCATCGTCTGGCTCGTCATCTGTAAAAGTATTCACAAAAATGATACTTTCAGAAGAGTACTTTGAACTTCAATTCCACATCTCTCCAGCAGGAGCTGCAACAGCCCTACCAACCCCAGAGAACTACAGAGCACAGATTCTTTCTGCAAGAAGGTACAGTATATCACTCAATGAACTTCGGTTCTTCATAAATGAACACAATACATGTGTATTCATCTATCTTCTCTGCAGAACTAACCCTGTAAACTACACAAGTTTATCAAGCACTCACAGGTCTGGAAGGGGGGCTTTATAAGGACCATTTTCCATGTTCCCTTTATATAGTGGCGGATCAAACTGTGACAAAAAGCCCCAACATAGAAAAACAAAACATTTGATTTCTTTTTTAATTCTGCTTTCTAGTCTGAAAATCCCCCAATGTGTTAAAAAAAAACCTGCAGTATAAAAAAATGAATAATAGTAAATAAAATGTGTATATGAATTGTGTATGAACATAGCACGGGGAGCTGGTCTGACCGTTGGGTGGGAGAGGCAGATTTCTGTGCCAGTTAAAGTTAGGGAGAGTGTAACATTTTACACTCCGCATGAATAACTACACAAAACGCCCACAATACAGACGTGATACCGTTCTGCAGCTTCCTCTCTGCCAGGGGCCATTTACTTGTTCACTAAGAACACGGGAAATTACTTTTTAAATGGGGCAAACAAATGGATTTATATTTTTCATTTACCAAGAACACGTTTGTATATTTTCTGGAGGGATATAAAAGATGCAGCTCTCGACCCAATCTAACTCTACCGAGTTTTGTTGTTTTGACTCGACTTGAAATAAAGGTATAGTAACAAAAGAAGTGATCTCCTTTTCTTTGTTAAGAGTGTAGTGGAACCAGGGAAAGTGGTCACACGATTGCAATTATCGTGGCTTCCTGTAGATACATTCACATTAGGTGATTTTGGACATATTTGCAACTCTTCCACCAACTGCGAAATGGCCACATGTCCAAACCTGGGCGTAAGTTTAATTGATCCCTTCACAACTCTAGTCCATGATCGGTCCTGTTTTGCAACCATCGCCTTATTGCTAATTCTTTCGTTCTTAGTATTGTGCATAGATTTTGGGGTACCTAGTGAAGTTTAGTTTGCTAAAAAATGTTCTACGCCCTGCAGGCACTCCATGCACGAGTAAACCGTACCTATATATACACGGTCCTCTTCTTCTGCCCTGCGTTTCAGGGCGGTGACTTTTTTCACCCCGGGCGGAGGTTCTGGGCCTTTCTTCCCTTTTCCTTTGGACTTGGCACTTGATGGTTTTACTTTGGCCTCTTTAGTAGACTTTAGTTTACTTTTTTCTTCTGGTGGCTAAAAGTAACAGATATAAAGTATTTATATCAGCATATGGTTTACCAAAATCATGCCAGTTTGGGGGGGGATGGGGGGAGAACAACTCCTTGTATGAACTTCTTTCATCACTTCTCCTGGTTCATGATCGTCCTGGTACCGATATATTAAAGACAACATTCCCACTACTAGAAGACCAGTGTGATCATGTGTGTGATAGTGATTGAGATAGGTTGAGGTACCTCGCACCAGACACTGTTATACTAAGGGGGTCGTATGGAGGTTGTGTGCTACCAGGGAGATAGACGGAATGTCAGAGAACAGCGGTTTGTAACTAGAGAGTACTTGCCACTAGTAGAAATCCCTATTATTGGTGCACAACAGACCATATATGGTCTGTTGTGCACCAATAATAGGGATTTCTACTAGTGGCAAGTACTCTCTAGTTACAAACCACTATTCTCTGATAGTGATTGAGGAAACAAGCAGCCATCTTAAATGTGACTCACGTATAATGCATGTTGCTATAGTTTTCTTGGAGCTGTGTGGGTGCTTTCCCTTGAAGTGGCACCATCGATTCATTTCAAGGCATGGTATTTCGTCTTTTCTCATTGGGAAGTGGGAATGCACATTGTAACCGACCCCCCCCCAAGCTGGTTGAATCACGGAGATACTGTTCATATGATTGTGTGATATTTAACTACTCCCTTCTGATCGTCCAACATTTCTCCTGCGTTACGTCTATACACAGCTCCCAACATTGTCCAGGCTCCTTCAACGGTTAACATGGTTTGTATTTAGTTTGATGCTTTCCACACATCCGTAGCAGACAGCATTTGCTACTGGGCAAAATGTTTGTTTTTCTACTGGAATACTCCCTGATTGTATCACCCTACGCGGTTACATCTTATTTATCGCAGCAGACTTCCGAGGCAATCGCTGGTTACAATCCCCTTTTATTAATGCCATGCACATTAAGTCTAAGGAACAGCAGGAAACTCCTGCTCACTTTCCCAAAGACGTTACCCAACAGGTTCTTTACATTCAAAGTGGATTCAAAAATTGAAGAGGTCCTGCAGAGGCCCAAAATCTCCAAAATGTCTGAGATTGGGTGCCAAGTGCTAAAGAAATCTAACCCATCACTAAAGGAGGGCCCTGCAACCCATTCTTTTCCCATTCCTCTCTTTCTCCAGTATTGTTGTCTATGTCATCTGGACACCCAACTTTAAGAATAACTTGCTTCACACACACATGCCATTTCTTCTGATCTGCTTCTGCCTTCCCTTCGTTGACCTTCCAGTCATTAAATCGTCCACGTCCCTGATACATTATCTAACTTCCCAACCATTCATTCACCCCCTTCCCACTTAAACATGTCACCCCCTTCTTAGCCTCCCTGCCCTTTATTCACTCGCTCCGCTCTCTACTAGAGAGATGTGCGAAGACTTCGCTAAAGTTTGAAACCAGGCGAAAATGTGCCCTTTTTCTCAAAGATGTGGCTAAAAAATTAAACATTAAAAGTGCAGATCACATGACCCCTTATATACTGTTATTTCTGCACAATTCCTGGGGGGAGGGGGGACGGCAACATCTTCTAAAGTTTTGAGCTCTGTGAGTTTTCGCAAAGCACATTTGAAGACATTCTCACATCTTTAGTCTACGTTGGGTGACATTTACCACCACTTGGCTTCCCCATCTCACTCCTTCACCTCTCTAACTGTCCTGCGTTCCCCTTTGGGCCTCCCGCTCCACATTCACTCTGTTCCCCTCTGGTATTTCTACTTCCGGTGCCACTTTTGGCCTCACTGTCCATGTGCTACTTTCTGGCTTGTGTCTCCAGCCCCACCTCTTCCTGGTCCTCAACCTGTACGCGTGTCATTCAAAGAAGTGCTCAGAAACTGGAAAGAGAAATAGATAACTACAAGAGCAACAATCAATACAAGAAAAGGCCCACGGGTCCATTAGAAAATTGCCATGAATTGAGGAGTTTCTTATATGTAAATTACTACCTCATTTTAACCCTTCTCGGAGACCATTCTGTAGTACAGGAGTGCGCAATCTTTTTCCCCTGCGCCCCCCTGCTGGCTCTCCCCCCCCCCTGCTTGCGCCCTCCCCCCCTGGCACAGCTCCGACATCAAATGACGCCGCTGGGTCATTTGACGCCGGGTTGCCATGGTGACGTGTCGCCCAACAACAAGGTAAGGAAATTTACAGAGGCGGCGCGCGGTCCCCCGGCATATAATCTAACTCCCGCGGCCCCCCCCGAAAACATCTTGCACCCCCCCACTATGCGCACCACTGCTGTAGTACATGTTCGTCTTCAAAACGCTCAGGCTTCTTAAAATGGAGAGATATAACATGTGGCCATAATGCTCACAAGCAGTGTTCCAGATAAGGAGAACTCGCGGTATTGTACACCTGCCACAGGTGCACACAGGATCAGGTAGCCAGGAAGGAGACGTTTGTGGTAAAGAATGAATTATCCAGGCACGCCAATCGTCTTAGTGAAGGAAAAAATGACTTATTCAGACAGGATGGTCGTTTCGGTCCAGATCTTCACAAGGGTCCCCGACTGGACAGAAATGTCCATCCAGTCTGAATAAAAATATATTTTTCTTCCCTAAGACCATTGCAGCGCCTGAATACTTCTTTCTTTGCTATAATGCTAACAATATACTGTATACAGATACTTAGCTAATCTCTGGAGAGTGTACAGTAAATGTTAAACTGGGACATAGTTGTCCATGAAATCACTTCCTTTGCCTATGTCCTTACCTTACTCTCTGCAGCCCGCCTCTGCAAGTCATTCTGCTTGATACATAGGAATTGAAATTTCAGGAGCTTTGCAATCAGCGGGAGAGGAAGCTTCTCTCCACTATCAAGGACAGCTTTGGCAGCCTCTGTCACCTGTGGAGGAATAACACAGAAACCCCAATGATGCATGGTCACAAAGCCATGTCAGAAACAGCAGATTTTAATACAATGCAAATCTGAGGAATTGAAATAGGTTAGAAATGTGCTTTTGTTTAAATATATTGAAATTTAAGTAACAAGGCAAAACCGATGCAATTCTGGAGCAAAAAACTGAATGAAATTCTATTGAAAGTCACGTCGTTGTTCTTTGATATAAAAAAAAATAATATCTGGTACAATGTTTGACAGCATAATTGCACAAGTTTTACATTAATAAATGGATCCAGTAAAAAAACTATTTACAAAGTAAACCATTCCTAACTAGAAATAAATGCAAAAATGGCCCAATTATTGTCATAGATTTTAAAAAGTGATACAATTTCTTTTATTGGTGAGTCACAATATAGGCAGCTATATGCCTCTGATATACTCTTGTGAGTCTGTGAGTATAATACAAGCATACCCGTATTAACGTACGCAATGGGACCGGAGCATGTATGTAAAGCAAAAATGTACTTAAAGTGAAGCACTACCTTTTAACCCACTTATCGATGCACGTACTGTACTGCAATCGTCGTATACGTGCATAACTGATGTACATAACACATGTGTAACAGGCTCTATAGTCTCCCCGCTTGCGCACAGCTTCGGTACAGGTAGGGAGCCGGTATTGCTGTTCAGGACGTGTTGGCAGACGCATGCGTGAGCTGCCGTTTTCCTATTGGACGATATGTCCTTACTCGCGAGTGTACTTAAAGTGAGGGTCCTTAAACCGGGGTATGCCTGTAATTCGGTTCTCATCTGATTTCCTATCACAGCACAGGTGACATTTGAAACTCTTTGGATCATCATGGTAGATTACTGAAAAGGAAAACTCTTAATACACATATGAAACCCCTCTTTTTTCTGGCCCCCAGACTACCTGTTGCTGAGGTGAGGGCCTGAGTACTTTATTTCTAAATGATATGCCACACGTGGTTTGACGTCAGACAACGGGAAACAACTACAATGGTGTTTGTGATATAGCCGATTTTATATAGCAAATATAGATCATTGGGAACCTTTGCCCCAGAAGTGGCCCACTCTACCCATAATACATAAACCCCTTTCCCTTTCTAATTTGTCCCAAAAAGAGGTTGATAAGGTTCTGAAAGTTTTCCACACCACTCTCTCTTTTTAGTCCATTAAAAATTATTACAAATCTACCCTTCATGAGTGCTAATACTTACTACTAGCTGAAACGTTGTGCTAAATAGTTGCATCAATTACTGTGAGGCAGTGAAGAGGTTAACTCCCTCACTGTTTTAGCCATAGGAGATCACACCCTAGCTTTCAGTCTGCTAGGGTGTTCCAAACAACTCCTGATTGTAACTAAGGGGTTTAAAAGGCAGGCAGCAGACTCCCTCTCAAAGTTCCACAACCAGCAGGAGAACAGATTCCCAGTGGATTTGGTTGGTAACAGCTGGGACTCACACCCAGCACCAAAATCGCAAGTTCCACAAGCCTACAAGGGAGCACCTTCACAGAGCTCCACAAGTACCCAAATGGAAGCAAGGTAACGGATTCCCAGAGGATTTGACTGGGAACAGCTAGGACTCTGGGACACACATCTAGCTCCTTCCATGGGACCATAGGGCTTCACAAGCCTGCTAAGAAGCAGGGCTTCAGTTCCTACAAAAATTGCCTGGGAACAGCTAGCACTTACACCCAGTAGTAAATATGAGGACATTTTACGTTGGTTCCAGATATATCTACAAATAAAGGCCTCTTTATTTTGAAGTACACACCATATGCACTTCTCACTGACCTTACCTTGAAGGCCAATCCATCACCAATACATTTATAAGGTTGGTGAAAGCGTTCAGTCCTAAGCTTAAGAAACTGACGCCTAATGTAAAAAAAAGTATCTACCAACTTTCTCAAATTTGACACTTGTGCTGCCTGAGGCTGCGGCCAGGCAGAAAACGGGTGTGCTGGTGCTTGTCGCCCTGCTCGACCAGGCGATTCTTGGCTGGCTAGGCGCACGCTCGCCTGGGGGCGCGGCCACGATGTCACGGAGCTGGTTTGCCCTCATTGGGCGAACCGCTCACGTGACGCGCATGCGAGCGGCAAATTCAAATTTGCTTGCTCTGATTGCCGAGTGGGCACAGCCGCTCGCTCACGCTGGCCACACACATTGCCGCAATGTGTTTCATCGCGGCCAGCGTGAGCGCGCCCGCCCGCTCAGCGCCACCCTGGACGAGGCCTTAAGAGAAAATGCTTCATCAAGCCTTTGCTTCGTGCATAGCCCCTTCGCCTGGAGATGAGTAAATCAGCAGAATATGGGTAATATTGCATGGAAACCCATCTCGCTGTATTCATAAAGAAGTCTTGCATGTCCAAACGATGTCATACAGTGTCATTTATCTCGTGATTTGGGCTGGTTTGGCAATCCGCGCACATTTTTGTACGTAAAGGAGTAAGTATTGCCAAATTAAATAGTCACACTGTGTTTAATACGGTACAAGATAGAAAGTAACAGGGGAAATCTCCTTCTCTCCCACCCCAGTCTGGCGAGAGAGACTCCATATTTTATTAATGTCCCTATCCCCGGCTTTCGCTAATAGTGATACATGGCTAGATTCACTTTATTCCATTTTCTTGCTTTAAAATGTGTCATTAAAAAATGGGATTGCAGTAATAAGTTTTACAAAAATGTTTTAGTTCTTGGTGTTTAAATAACGCTACCAATAAAAATAAGTATAAACTCAAAGAGATCTGCATGAATCAGTGCTAGAGATGCAATTGTGTATATGGGGAGACATCACACTTTTCTCCATAGTGTTGTGTAATAGGATTTTTAGCTAAACCCTATGGCAGATAATGATTGAATCCCAATGATGCCTCAGGCTACCAATTCATTGCAAAGGAATGCTTTCAGGCACCATCTGGGCTAGCATAAACCCCCTCAAAGAACACACAAAAAGCATAACCTCTATATGTGTAAATATTAAGCCTTTAGAAGCACGTGGTCAAATTATGCCACAACATTAAATAGCGACACGTTGCTATGTCTGTGGGTTTGTGCGTTTTCTGATTGGTTGGCGGCCAGCCACACCTCGCTGTAGCGCTCTCCCATTTGGCTGTGGGGCGGGGTTTGCGGTGACTTCACAAACTGGGAAACTTCACCCGCCTGTTCTCCTCCTCACTGCTCTGAGCAAGAGGTAATGTCCTCCTCACTCGGCGCTTCTCCTCACCCCGCGGGCCCCTCCTCACTGCTCTGAGCAAGAGGTAATGTCCTCCTCACTCTGCGCTTCTCCTCCTCACCCCGCGGGCCCCTCCTCACTGCTCTGAGCAAGAGGTAATGTCCTCCTCACTCTGCGCTTCTCCTCCTCACCCCGCGGGCCCCTCCTCACTGCTCTGAGCAAGAGGTAATGTCCTCCTCACTCGGCGCTTCTCCTCACCCCGCGGGCCCCTCCTCACTGCTCTGAGCAAGAGGTAATGTCTTCCTCACTCGGCGCTTCTCCTCCTCACCCCGCGGGCCCCTCCTCACTGCTCTGAGCAAGAGGTAATGTCCTCCTCACTCGGAGCTTCTCCTCCTCACCCCGCGGGCCCCTCCTCACTGCTCTGAGCAAGAGGTAATGTCGTCCTCACTCTGTGCTTCTCCTCCTCACCCCGCGGGCCCCTCCTCACTGCTCTGAGCAAGAGGTAATGTCCTCCTCACTCGGCGCTTCTCCTCCTCACCCCGCGGGCCCCTCCTCACTGCTCTGAGCAAGAGGTAATGTCCTCCTCACTCGGCGCTTCTCCTCCTCACCCCGCGGGCCCCTCCTCACTGCTCTGAGCAAGAGGTAATGTCCTCCTCACTCGGCGCTTCTCCTCCTCACCCCGCGGGCCCCTCCTCACTGCTCTGAGCAAGAGGTAATGTCCTCCTCACTTGGCGCTTCTCCTCCTCACCCCGCGGGCCCCTCCTCACTGCTCTGAGCAAGAGGTAATGTCCTCCTCACTCGGCGCTTCTCCTCCTCACCCCGCGGGCCCCTCCTCTAAGCTCTGAGCAAGAGGTAATGTCGTCCTCACTCGGCGCTTCTCCTCACCCCGCGGGCCCCTCCTCACTGCTCTGAGCAAGAGGTAATGTCCTCCTCACTCGGCGCTTCTCCTCCTCACCCCGCGGGCCCCTCCTCACTGCTCTGAGCAAGAGGTAATGTCCTCCTCACTCGGCGCTTCTCCTCCTCACCCCGCGGGCCCCTCCTCACTGCTCTGAGCAAGAGGTAATGTCCTCCTCACTCGGCGCTTCTCCTCCTCACCCCGCGGGCCCCTCCTCACTGCTCTGAGCAAGAGGTAATGTCCTCCTCACTCGGCGCTTCTCCTCCTCACCCCGCGGGCCCCTCCTCACTGCTCTGAGCAAGAGGTAATGTCCTCCTCACTCGGCGCTTCTCCTCCTCACCCCGCGGGCCCCTCCTCACTGCTCTGAGCAAGAGGTAATGTCCTCCTCACTCGGAGCTTCTCCTCCTCACCCCGCGGGCCCCTCCTCACTGCTCTGAGCAAGAGGTAATGTCGTCCTCACTCGGCGCTTCTCCTCCTCACCCCGCGGGCCCCTCCTCACTGCTCTGAGCAAGAGGTAATGTCCTCCTCACTCGGAGCTTCTCCTCCTCACCCCGCGGGCCCCTCCTCACTGCTCTGAGCAAGAGGTAATGTCGTCCTCACTCTGCGCTTCTCCTCCTCACCCTGCGGGCCCCTCCTCACTGCTCTGAGCAAGAGGTAATGTCGTCCTCACTCTGCGCTTCTCCTCCTCACCCCGCGGGCCCCTCCTCACTGCTCTGAGCAAGAGGTAATGTCCTCCTCACTCGGCGCTTCTCCTCCTCACCCCGCGGGCCCCTCCTCACTGCTCTGAGCAAGAGGTAATGTCCTCCTCACTCTGCGCTTCTCCTCCTCACCCCGCGGGCCCCTCCTCACTGCTCTGAGCAAGAGGTAATGTCCTCCTCACTCGGCGCTTCTCCTCCTCACCCCGCGGGCCCCTCCTCTAAGCTCTGAGCAAGAGGTAATGTCCTCCTCACTCGGCGCTTCTCCTCCTCACCCCGCGGGCCCCTCCTCACTGCTCTGAGCAAGAGGTAATGTCCTCCTCACTCGGCGCTTCTCCTCCTCACCCCGCGGGCCCCTCCTCACTGCTCTGAGCAAGAGGTAATGTCCTCCTCACTCGGCGCTTCTCCTCCTCACCCCGCGGGCCCCTCCTCACTGCTCTGAGCAAGAGGTAATGTCCTCCTCACTCGGCGCTTCTCCTCCTCACCCCGCGGGCCCCTCCTCACTGCTCTGAGCAAGAGGTAATGTCCTCCTCACTCGGCGCTTCTCCTCCTCACCCCGCGGGCCCCTCCTCACTGCTCTGAGCAAGAGGTAATGTCCTCCTCACTCGGCGCTTCTCCTCCTCACCCCGCGGGCCCCTCCTCACTGCTCTGAGCAAGAGGTAATGTCCTCCTCACTCGGCGCTTCTCCTCCTCACCCCGCGGGCCCCTCCTCACTGCTCTGAGCAAGAGGTAATGTCCTCCTCACTCGGAGCTTCTCCTCCTCACCCCGCGGGCCCCTCCTCACTGCTCTGAGCAAGAGGTAATGTCCTCCTCACTCGGAGCTTCTCCTCCTCACCCCGCGGGCCCCTCCTCACTGCTCTGAGCAAGAGGTAATGTCCTCCTCACTCGGAGCTTCTCCTCCTCACCCCGCGGGCCCCTCCTCACTGCTCTGAGCAAGAGGTAATGTCCTCCTCACTCGGAGCTTCTCCTCCTCACCCCGCGGGCCCCTCCTCACTGCTCTGAGCAAGAGGTAATGTCCTCCTCACTCGGAGCTTCTCCTCCTCACCCCGCGGGCCCCTCCTCACTGCTCCGAGCAAGAGGTAATGTCGTCCTCACTCGGCGCTTCTCCTCACCCTGTGGGCCCCTCCTCACTGCTCCAAGCAAGAGTCCGGGGCTCGCGCCAGTGAATGGGGGGAGGAGGGGGGGGGAAATGAGTGCCTGGGATCGGGGGGGAGGGCGGGGGAAGGAGCGCCGGGGACCAGGGGGGAGGGGAGGAAATGAGTGTCAGGACCGGGGGGTGGGGGGGAAGCGAGCGCCGGGGTTCGGGGGGGAAGCGAGCGCCAGGGACCAGGGGGGGGGGGGGGTGGAAGGAGCGCCGGGGACCGGGTGGGGGGGGGGGGAAGGAGCGCCGGGGAACGGGGGGCAAGGAAGGAACACCCCCTCTACCGCCTCCCGCCCGGGCAGCTAGCCACGGGGACAGGAGGGAGGGACACCGCGTGAGCAGCACATCCCGGGCAACGCCAGGTATATCAGCTAGTTATCAAATGTATAAACATACCTGGCTGAGTCACAATTGTGAGCACTTATGAAACATGGTGCTTCATTGAGAAAGGGCAGTATTTTATGCAGTGTTTTTTGTATGCCGCCCCCCCCAAAAAACACTAAAATCTATACCATAAGCCCTGTTTAGCCTGACATCATATAAGTGGGAACATCAAAGACACAATAAATGCAGTTTTTACTTTGGATAGGATTACAGATTTAAATAATACCAGAATGATGTCTACTAAATTATTGCAAACATATTTTAATACTACACACCAGCGAGACATGCTAAACTTGACAAACGGAGTGTCACAGATGCTGATTAATAGCGGTTACTTTGGAACATATGTTTAAGTGCAATGGTTTGGGCGAATATTCTGGCGCTCTGACAACTGAATGCCTTTTCCCTTTATGCTTCATTCAAAGGCTGAACATATCATGATTATAAATGGGGCAATCTAACATGAAACAACAGGGTGAGGACATACACAACCTTTGCAAATGTAAGACCAACGGCTCCTTCAAGACAAGTATCCTGGCTCCAATAGTGGAAAGAACTAGAAGATTTGGGGTAGCCTAATGAATAGTTGGGCCAACATGGGACAGCAGGGCTTGCCACAATAGGGGGTTAAACCCATCCTGCTACCCCCTCATCTTTAGTCAAAGCCCCTATTTGCCCATACTGTGTATTGAGAAACCCTTTTTTTGTGTTCAATAAGTCAGTTTTGACCTTGTGTAGCCCTGATTGGATTTTGGGCTATAGGTCTGCTCTCCTCCTGGCAATAATGCCTAGTAAGGGTAGGTTGCCAGGAGTAATTATGGGTTTTCCCATCTCATGGCAGTGCAGTGAGTCAGAGAAGGTAGTGTCATCAGGCCTTGTATCCAATTATAGGCAAAGGGGTGGTGCTTACTGGATCTGTACTTACTGCATTGTACTTCCTGATTTAGCAAGTCTGCCTCTACCGTGAGAGAGACAAAACAGAGTAGGGGGAGCGAGGGATGAATAGATGCACAGATACAACAGATATGGACAAGCAATATACCACAATGTGTATGCCACAACGTTAACCCAGTGAGGGGGGGTTGGGATGGTGAAGAGACATACACCAATAGGAATTAACCACAATAATTGGTTTCATCGCTTCTCTGAAATTCTGTCACTAAAGGTAAGCGCCTGGTTCCTCCATACTCTACCATGAGAGAGGCTGGTTTACCCAACTAAGCTGTCAGGGCTCTGGCAGTTTGAGGCCCTCCCTTAGGGAAACTGTTACCTCTTATCCCACCAGGGGACAAGGGAAGAGCAAAGACCACTCTCATGCCCTTTGGCTGGGAGTGGATCCAGGGACATCCTGAGGGTGGATACCCTCTGAGCTGAGACTAATCAACTGACTGCTGAATACAGAGAGAGACAGGCCAATAAAGCATCCCGAGTTTTATTATACCTCCTGCCTAAGGCTGCGTCCAGGGTGGCGCTGAGCTGGTGCGGGCGCTCCCGCTGGCCACGATGAGACACATTGCAACAATGTGTGTGGCCTGCGTGATCGCCCCCCCTGCGCGTGCCCGTAAGCTGTCCTCGGCGCTCAGATTCAAGAGTTTCAAAAATTTGAATCTGTAGCTCCAATTTCAGATCACATGACTAAATTTACCCAATCAGAGGACAGCAATGCAAAACCAATGCAATACAAGCATTGGCAGCTTGTATTGTATTGCATTGGTTGCTGTGCTCTGACAGGGAGAGGAGGGCACACAAAACGGGGGGGCACACAAAACGGGAGGGCACACGAAACGGAAAACGGAGAGATGTGAACGGGGGGGTAAACAGAGTGGGGGTGTGGGGGGTTGGTAAAACGAAGTGGTGGTGTGGGGGGGGTAAAACGAAGTGGTGGTGTGGGGGGGGTAAAACGAAGTGGTGGTGTGGGGGGGGGGGAACGAAGTGGTGGTGTGGGGGGGGTAAAACGAAGTGGTGTGGGGGGGGGGGAACGAAGTGGTGGTGTGGGGGGGGTAAAACGAAGTGGTGGGGGGGGGGGGAACGAAGTGGTGGTGTGGGGGGGGTAAAACGAAGTGGTGGTGTGGGGGGGGGGGAACGAAGTGGTGGTGTGGGGGGGGTAAAACGAAGTGGTGGGGGGGGGGGTAAAACGAAGTGGTGGTGTGGGGGGGGTAAAACGAAGTGGTGGGGGGGGGGGTAAAACGAAGTGGTGGTGTGGGGGGGGGTAAAACGAAGTGGTGGGGGGGGGGTAAAACGAAGTGGTGGTGTGGGGGGGGGTAAACGAAGTGGTGGTGTGGGGGGGGGGAACGAAGTGGTGGTGTGGGGGGGGTAAAACGAAGTGGTGGTGTGGGGGGGGGGGAACGAAGTGGTGGTGTGGGGGGGGTAAAACGAAGTGGTGTGGGGGGGGGGGAACGAAGTGGTGGTGTGGGGGGGGTAAAACGAAGTGGTGGGGGGGGGGGGAACGAAGTGGTGGTGTGGGGGGGGTAAAACGAAGTGGTGGTGTGGGGGGGGGGGAACGAAGTGGTGGTGTGGGGGGGGTAAAACGAAGTGGTGGGGGGGGGGGAACGAAGTGGTGGTGTGGGGGGGGTAAAACGAAGTGGTGGGGGGGGGGTAAAACGAAGTGGTGGTGTGGGGGGGGTAAAACGAAGTGGTGGGGGGGGGGGTAAAACGAAGTGGTGGTGTGGGGGGGGGTAAAACGAAGTGGTGATGTGGGGGGGGGGAAACGAAGTGGTGGTGTGGGGGGGCAAACGAAGTGGTGGGGGGGGGGGAACGAAGTGGTGGTGTGGGGGGGGTAAAACGAAGTGGTGGTGTGGGGGGGGGGGAACGAAGTGGTGGTGTGGGGGGGGTAAAACGAAGTGGTGGGGGGGGGGGTAAAACGAAGTGGTGGTGTGGGGGGGGTAAAACGAAGTGGTGGGGGGGGGGGTAAAACGAAGTGGTGGTGTGGGGGGGGGTAAACGAAGTGGTGGTGTGGGGGGGGGGAACGAAGTGGTGGTGTGGGGGGGGTAAAACGAAGTGGTGGTGTGGGGGGGCAAACGAAGTGGTGGGGGGGGGGGAACGAAGTGGTGGTGTGGGGGGGGTAAACGAAGTGGTGGTGTGGGGGGGGGAACGAAGTGGTGGTGTGGGGGGGGTAAAACGAAGTGGTGGGGGGGGGGGGTAAAACGAAGTGGTGGGGGGGGGGGAACAAAGTGGTGGTGTGGGGGGGGTAAAACGAAGTGGTGGTGTGGGGGGGGGGGAACGAAGTGGTGGTGTGGGGGGGGTAAAACGAAGTGGTGGGGGGGGGGGTAAAACGAAGTGGTGGTGTGGGGGGGGTAAAACGAAGTGGTGGGGGGGGGGGTAAAACGAAGTGGTGGTGTGGGGGGGGGTAAAACGAAGTGGTGATGTGGGGGGGGGGAAACGAAGTGGTGGTGTGGGGGGGCAAACGAAGTGGTGGGGGGCAAACAAAGTGAGGGGGATGGGGGAGAGGGAAGGGGGAGAGAGGAGGGAAGGGGGAGAGAGGAGGGAAGGGGAGAGGGGAGGGAAGGGGGGGAGAGGAGGGAAGGGAGGGAGAGAGAGGAGGGAAGGGGGGGAGAGAGAGGAGGGAAGGGGGAGAGAGAGAAGGGAAGGGGGGTAGAGAGAGGAGGGAAGGGGGGAGAGAGAGAAGGGAAGGGGGGGAGAGAGAGGAGGGAAGGGGGGAGAGAGAGGAGGGAAGGGGGGGAGAGAGAGGAGGGAAGGGGGGGAGAGAGAGGAGGGAAGGGGGAGAGAGAGGAGGGAATGGAGAGAGAGGAGGGAAGGGGAGAGAGGAGGGAAGGGGGGGGAGAGAGGAGGGAAGGGGGGAGAGAGAGGAGGGAAGGGAGAGAGAGGAGGGAAGGGAGAGAGAGGAGGGAAGGGGGGAGAGAGAGGAGGGAAGGGGGGGGAGAGAGAGGAGGAAAGGGGGGGGAGAGAGGAGGGGGGAGAGAGGAGGGAAGGGGGGGAGAGAGGAGGAAAGGGGGGGAGAGAGGTGGGATAGAGAGGGGGGAAGGGGGGATAGAGAGAAGGGAAAGGGGAGAGAGAGCAAGGAAGGGGGGGAGGAGGGAGGGGGGGTGAGAGAGGGGGGAAGGGAGTGGAGAGAGAGGAGGGAAGGGGGGAGAGAGAGGAGGGAAGGGGGGAGAGAGGGGAGGGAGGAGGAGAAGGGGGGGAGAGAGAGCAGGGAAGGGGGGGAGAGAGAGGAGGGAAGAGGGGGAGAGAGAGGAGGGAGGGGGGGAGAGAGAGGAGGGAAGGGGGGGAGAGAGAGGAGGGAAGGGGGGAGAGAGAGGAGGGAAGGGGGGGAGAGAGAGGAGGGAAGGGGGGGAGAGAGAGGAGGGAAGGGGGAGAGAGAGGAGGGAAGGGAGAGAGAGGAGGGAAGGGGAGAGAGGAGGGAAGGGGGGGAGAGAGGAGGGAAGGGGGGAGAGAGAGGAGGGAAGGGAGAGAGAGGAGGGAAGGGAGAGAGAGGAGGGAAGGGGGGAGAGAGAGGAGGGAAGGGGGGGAGAGAGAGGAGGAAAGGGGGGGGAGAGAGGAGGGGGGAGAGAGGAGGGAAGGGGGGGAGAGAGGAGGAAAGGGGGGGAGAGAGGTGGGATAGAGAGGGGGGAAGGGGGGATAGAGAGAAGGGAAAGGGGAGAGAGAGCAAGGAAGGGGGGGAGGAGGGAGGGGGGGTGAGAGAGGGGGGAAGGGAGTGGAGAGAGAGGAGGGAAGGGGGGAGAGAGAGGAGGGAAGGGGGGAGAGAGGGGGGAAGGGAGTGGAGAGAGAGGGGGAAAGGGGGGGAGAGAGAGGAGGGAAGGGGGGGAGAGAGGAGGGAAGGGGGGAGAGAGGTGAGGGTCGGGAAAAGAGAGGGGGGAGGGTCGTGGGGGAGGGAGAGAGTGCGGGGGGAGGGAGAGAGCGCAGGGGGAGGGAGAGAGCGCAGGGGGGGAGAGAGCGCAGGGGAGGGAGAGAGCCCAGGGAGGGAGAGAGCGCAGGGAGGGAAAGCGCGGGGGGGGCAGGAGAGAGAGCGCAGGGGGGGGCAGGAGAGAGAGCGCAGGGGAGGCAGGAGAGAGAGCGCAGGGGGGGGGGCAGGAGAGAGAGCGCAGGGGGGGGAAGGAGAGAGCGCAGGGGAGCAAGGAGAGAGAGCGCAGGGGGGGCAGGAGAGAGAGCGCAGAGGGGGCAGGAGAGAGCGCAGGGGGGCAGGAGAGAGCGCAGGGGGGGCAGGAGAGAGAGCACAGGAAGGGCGGGAGAGCAGGGGAGGGAGAGAGGGAGGGGGGGGAGAGAGAGGGGGTGGGGGGGAGCGAGAGGGGGTGGGGGGGAGAGAGAGGGGGAAGAGGGGGGAGCTAGAGGGGAAGGGGGGAGAGAAAGGGGGAGGGGGGGAAGAGCAGGGAGAGAGAGGGGGAGGGGGGGAAGAGCAGGGGAGAGAGAGGGGGGCAGGGAGAAAGCAGGGGGGAGAGAGGGCGGGGGAGAGAAAGAGAGGGGGAGAGAGAGGGGATATATATCCATCTATATATATATATATATATATATATATATATATATATTTATATATATATATATATATATATATATATATATACATACATAGAGAGATATATATATATTACTGCAATAGATGCCCCCCCGTCCCACTGACACGCCCCCCGTCCCACTGACACGCCCCCTCCCGTCCCACTGAGCCGCGCCCCCACTGACACGCCCCTCGCCGCACGCAAATTTCCTCTAGCAGGACAGGATTTGTCTCCTGCTTACATGCAGGTGACGTCACTGCTCATGAGCGCCAGCCCGCTCGCTCCGCTCTTCCCTTCACCCTGGACGAGGCCTTAGAGTGAAGTATATTGGGAGGAGGGGGACGTTATTCTTTTGCAGAGACTTCACCCCCTGCACCTGGGGGCTGCACGAGATGGAGGCGCTGCACCTGTGAGTACTATTCGAACAAGACCCCAGAAGCATGTCCTGTCATTCCCCTACAACATCAAGCGGGAGACCCAGGGCCCCGTTACCAGCAGGTTTGCACCACACTAAGCCATGTAACCAGAGCAATATTTCCCAAGATAGACCCTATGTGAGATTGGGTGGGGGAAACAGGGTTACACTTGTTTTGCCCCTTATGTTACTTTGATGTGATGCGCCCCTTGTATTTGGTATACAGCCCTTCCTGGTATTATATTTTGGCCCTATGGCTGCCACGACCCTTCTTACGATGTACCGACCAGTGTTCCTTGTATTCTGCCTGCTGTTGCTGTCGCTGCTGCCACTACCAGCCGACACCCCTGTAAGTTAGAAAACATAGCGCTTCTGTTTGCAACTTTTATTACTCTCGGTTGTGGTCACTCATTCCGTTCTCACCGAAAGCAGCCAATTTCATTGGCTGCCCATTTTAAACTCTGCATGTGCCGGATTGGCCAGCACTTCTGATTGGCTGGTACCCTATAACCCATTTTTTGCTTGAACAGCACCGCTGTGTCTGGAGGTGTGTGCACATAGTGAAAGCTGATTGGCTCACGACTGATTGGACTTGAATCTGAATTAAATCCAGCACACGCAGTTGTTAACTCCTTTCAATCCTTTTCATTTGTATATCTAAGGGGTACTGGGTATAACTAGACCAGCCTGAGGGCACTGATTTCCAGACTTGCCTGGGGAAAAGCAAGCCATGGTACAGCTTGCAAGCCTCACCCAGAGAGAGCTATGCCACCTAAATCCCTGGGCCTTGGAAACTGGATTCCGCCCGGCTCCTGAAGACGTTCTCTCTGGCTCCCAGGATTTGACTTACCAGACCCTCTGGATCTACCACCCCTGCCTGGTGGCACCACGCTTCGATCAGACAGCCTTCTATAAGTAAGCGTTATGTACCATCTACTTTAGCTTAC
This sequence comes from Ascaphus truei, assembly GCF_040206685.1. NCBI lineage: Eukaryota > Metazoa > Chordata > Amphibia > Anura > Ascaphidae > Ascaphus > Ascaphus truei. The sequence continues at coordinate 434,002,452 of NC_134485.1, read as the reverse complement.
TTTTGTTACCCCTTTTGTGTGCCGTACCTTTCCTATGAAACCTATAAGGTTCAATAGCTCTTTTGCCCGGCTGATAGCTAGCTAACGTGCACACTGAAGCTATTTCTTTTTAGATACCACTAACTATATACAGCATTGCACATATAATTTTGCAAGCCCAATGAGTCCCTGCCCTGTCTGTAGAGCATACAATCGAAGTTTGCTGCCCGAGTCACAGGGAGATAAAGTGATTTGCACAAAGAGCTGACAGCGGGCTTTGAACCCGACTGCTAACTGCTAATTGTTTCCTTTGTCGTGCTTTTAGTAACTAAAATGACTTTCCTGTAACAGAATAATAACATCTGGGTGGTGCTTTTTTAAATGAGATAATACTTTGTCCCTTTCGGGGAGCATTAATCCCTTTTACATTCCACAAAATGTATTTAACCATCAAAAAGACCTATAGAGATTGGTAAAAGCAGTATACAGTACCTATATTTTCACAGCTATATTCCTGCACAGTGGTATACTGCATATGCTACCTGTACAGTATATATACTGCAATAACGTGATGCTAACCCTGTGCAAATTAGATTTAATAAATGAGTTATTTTGGACGTTGTGTTTTTTTAGATCATTAGCTTTGAGGATACCAGGTTATAGATGAGAATATAGTGTCCCGTCCTGTTTTAGGTAACGCAAAATTACAGTATGAGAGCTGATTTAACGGAGCTTTGGAGATCTAACCCTTAGTCTAAACTAGAGATAGTCGAAACTATTCAAAATAGCATATTAAGTGAAATAGCAAATCCCACTGACAATGCTTGGTGAAGGGTTTGCCACCTCTGACACGGTCACCATTTTCTGTGTGGCTGCAAAAGGGAACATTTCGTCTGGTTTGCGACATTGGCCAAAAGTTTCGGACATCTCTATTCTAAACGAGTAAAGGCTGATCATGGCCAATGGAGCTACAACAAGACCCAAGCTGCAAGATACTGTATTAGATGGATGGATAGATGGATAGATGGATAGATGGATAGATGGATGGATAGATGGATAGATGGATGGATAGAAAGAAACAGTTGGGTAGAAGCTGAGTGAGTAGAATAAGAGGGCAGATCCAAGGGGAAAGAAAAAGAGTGAAAGAAAGATCATGGTGAGAAGTGGGGTAACGTAGTTTAAAAAATGATCAGCATACAAAATAAAGGCCATAGAGAGGACCCATTCATGAAGACCTGTGTGGGCATTAGAGTTGAAAGTGGGGAAAACAAGCAGAGCAATGAGGGAAGGATAGTGAAGAGATGTCCTATAGTACAGAGAAAGGGTTGTCTGATCAGAAAATGGTGCTAAGTGAAACTTGCAAAATGTATTAGAGGGAGGAGACAGACTAAGAAGAGTATAGCGCCAAGAGGCATGAAAAATGATAGACAGATGTAATAAATAAATCAAGTTGAAGCATCCTTAGAAGAAGGCATGAAAGTTGTACAGTATGTAAGCACAGAGGGTATGCAGTCTGAGAAGAAAGGAAGCATTCACAGCAGGACATAGGAAGGATCTGAAGAATAGTGACATGATGGGCAGAGAGTGAACAGCCTGAGTATAGGGAACAAAGGACAAAAGTCAGATGTACAGCACAAAAAGAGGAAAGACAGTATCAGCAGAGTAAAGGGTTCCAGAGAAATGAGAGGTTAGAGTAAGGCCGCGCTTATAGTGCTGGCGACGGCGATGCGAGCGATGACGTCACCCGTCGCCGTCGCCATTAGCGAAAGTTATCATTTGTTTTTTAGCGACGTCGCTGGCGACAAGGCCAGTGATGTCACGAAGGGGGCGGGCAGCGCTATCTGATTGGTTTAGAGACAGTCACATGTAGCTAAAAAATCAAATTTACCCGGCTTCAACATTTTTGGTCGCGACGTCGCTCCTTCGCCGTTGCGCTTACTATAAGCGTTTGCGACGGAGTCAATGTATTTGTTTCGGAGCGACGTCGCGTCGCCAGGCACTATAAGTGTGGCCTAAGATGTACAGGTAGAAGAGAAATGTAGGAACAGGAAGGAGAGAGAGAGAGCGAATATGAGAGAATCTAGCTTCCAGAAGAGGTTTATAACTTTTTTAGGTTAAGGAATAATTATATTGTGAAATTCTGCGGTACCCCAACCCTCTCTAATAGCGCGTCTGAGATCAGATGCATTGTAAGGAACCCCAACCCTCTCTAATAGTGTCTGAGATCAGATGCATTGTAAGGAACCCCAACCCTCTCTAATAGTACGTCTGTGATCAGATGAACTGTAAGGCACCCCAACCCTCTCTAATAGCGTGTTTGAGATCAGATGCATTGTAAGGAACCCCAACCCTTTCTAATAGCGTGTCTGAGATCAGATACATTGTAAGGAACCCCAACCCTCTCTAATAGCGCGTCTGAGATCAGATGCATTGTAAGGAATCCCCAAACCTCTCTAATAGCGCGTCTTAGATCAGATGCATTGTAAGGAACCCCAACCCTCTCTAATAGCGCGTCTGAGATCAGATGCATTGTAAGGAACCCCAACCCTCTCTAATAGCGCGTCTGAGATCAGATGCATTGTAAGGAACCCCAGCCCTCTCTAATTTTGTGTTTGAGATCAGATACATTGTAAGGAACCCCAACCCTCTCTAATTTTGTGTTTGAGATCAGATGCATTGTAAATTCTTCTGGATTTGGTACCATTTTCAAACTTCCTGAAAATTGCAGGGAACCCTTTAGGGATGCCCGCCGAACTCAACGGTTCCTAGGCACCCCTGTTGAAAAACACAGGCTTAGTGTGTGGATGAATAAGAGGTAAGATTGAGATACAGGTCCATATTTACTAAGCCGTCTCCTGTCATAAAACAACTTCCAACACTGGGGACCCCTTACAGCCTATTAATGTCCATACGGTGTGTTCCAGTGCCAGAAGGTGTCATTACAGAAGACTGCTTCGTAAACACAGTATGGCTCATCAAGCAGAGACGATACAGCTTGAGCATAGCATGTTGTAGTGAGAGAAAAGCTACCTGTACGTGCAAGAAGGATACGATCTGAGGTGTTGTTATGGGAATACAGAGACCATGAGAACAAAAGCTAAGAGGGACGGAGAGAAAGCAGCAATAATAAAGATTGATTAAGATAATTCTCCACTTTATGTACAGACAGTCAGGGAAAGAACTTTGTTGGAAACGGTTTCTCCCTTGACATATTTGGAACATATATACAGAAAGAGAGGATTCCAGATCAGAGAAATGCAAATCAGAGGAATGTTTCCTAGAGATGAGTGGCAGAATCCCCTAAAAAGCATGGCAGGATACCTCCTAAATCATTAGTGTGACTGTACAGTCATAAACGTCCATGCTGAATAAAAGACAAATATTTGGATGGAACTGGGCCAAGCCTTTTCAAACCCACATTTAAAGGTAGTGAGGGGGTGAGGTTAGAGGAGCCTGGCCTCTTTCCACTGTAAAGAGGCCCAATTAGGTTTTAAACCAGCAAAGCGGACTTTCAAATCTATTCTTCTGGGCTGCTGCCTAATTGGGGTGAAATCAGGGTATTGAGTTTTCGAATGGTGACGACAGAACTAGGAACACACAGCTGTATTGTCCAGATGTGTGGCATTGACAGGCCCTGTTTTTATATTTCGCTTTTATTGCTCTGTTTTTTTTACAGCTTGTTTCCACCCAATTTCATACAACTCACTAACATCTGGATCCTTCTCCTCCGAGCCCCGTATCCCCTTTATTTACTTTGAAATAAATAAAATAATCAAAAAATGGCCCATAAAACCTGCTTGCGGCTTTGGTGCTGCGAGTGTCTCTTCGCTTAGGGGAGCTATGTAAAGAAGCACAAAAACATGACTAATCTGGTCCTAAGATTTTCCTACCTGTTTTTTATTTGTGAGCCGAGTATTGGGTTTATTTATAACTAGAATAAATGAGGTGCTGCAAAAATGTTGACATGCCCCCCCCCCCCCCTCCCTCCCCGTCTTCCCTTCCTTGTAGCAATTAGGACTGGCGGCATATGGTGTCAATTTCGGCTGTTTAGACTGAAGTATGGAGAGTGCGCAGTGCATTAAATCTATGAAATGCCAGAGGTTAGCACTAGTATTTGACTTATTTATTCATTCAGTTTCCAAAACACATACACAATTCTTCTTGATTTACCTCCAGGAATTTCACAAATAAAAATCGTAAAAGTGTAATCAAAGTGCCCACTTCAGCAGTGAGCGGCCATACTCTGCCAGGCTCCGCTGTGCAATACTCTGCTGTACTATGCCATGCTCTGCCAGGCCATACTCTGCCAGGCTCCGCTGTGCAATACTCTGCTGTACTATGCCATGCTCTGCCAGGCCATACTCTGCTAGGCTCCGCTGTGCAATACTCTGCTGTACTATGCCATGCTCTGCCATGCCATACTCTGCCAGGCTCTGCTGTGCAATACTCTGCTGTACTATGCCATGCTCTGCCAGGCTCCGCTGTGCAATACTCTGCTGTACTATGCCATGCTCTGCCATGCCATACTCTGCCAGGCCATGCAATTCCCTGCCTTGCCATACTCTGCCATGTCCTGCTGTGCCATACTCTGGCAGGCTCCGCTGTGCAATACTCTGCTGTACTATGCCATGCTCTGCCAGGCCCTGCCGTGCTCTGCAATTCCCTGCCTTGCCATACTCTGCCATGTCCTTCTGTGCCATACTCTGCCATGTCCTGCTGTGCCATACTCTGCCATGTCCTGCTGTGCCATATTCTGCCATGTCCTGCTGTGCCATACTCTGCCATGTCCTGCTGTGCCATACTCTGCCATGTCCTGCTGTGCCATACTCTGCCATGTCCTGCTGTGCCATACTCTGCCATGTCCTGCTGTGCCATACTCTGCCATGTCCTGCTGTGCCATACTCTGCCATGTCCTGCTGTGCCATACTCTGCCATGTCCTGCTGTGCCATACTCTGCCATGTCCTGCTGTGCCATACTCTGCCATGTCCTGCTGTGCCATACTCTGCCATGTCCTGCTGTGCCATACTCTGCCATGTCCTGCTGTGCCATACTCTGCCATGTCCTGCTGTGCCATACTCTGCCATGTCCTGCTGTGCCATACTCTGCCATGTCCTGCTGTGCCATACACTGCCATGTCCTGCTGTGCCATACTCTGCCATGTCCTGCTGTGCCAAACTCTGCAATGTCCTGCTGTGCCATACTCTGCCATGTCCTGCTGTGCCATACTCTGCCATGTCCTGCTGTGCCATACTCTGCCATGTCCTGCTGTGCCATACTCTGCCATGTCCTTCTGTGCCATACTGTGCCATGTCCTGCTGTGCCAAACTCTGCAATGTCCTGCTGTGCCATACACTGCCATGTCCTGCTGTGCCATGCTCTGCAATTCCCTGCCTTGCCATACTCTGCCATTTCCTGCTGTGCCATACTCTGCCATGTCCTGCTGTGCCATACTCTGCCATGTCCTGCTGTGCCATACTCTGCCATGTCGCTGTGCCATACTCTGCCATGTCCTGCTGTGCCATACTCTGCCATGTCCTGCTGTGCCATACTCTGCCATGTCCTGCTGTGCCATATTCTGCCATGTCCTGCTGTGCCATACACTGCCATGTCCTGCTGTGCCATACACTGCCATGTCCTGCTGTGCCATACTCTGCCATGTCCTGCTGTGCCATACTCTGCCATGTCCTGCTGTGCCATACTCTGCCATGTCCTGCTGTGCCATACTCTGCCATGTCCTCCTGTGCCATACTCTGCCATGTCCTGCTCTGCCATACTCTGCAATGTCCTGCTGTGCCATACTCTGCCATGTCCTGCTGTGCCAAACTCTGCCATGTCCTGCTGTGCCATACTCTGCAATGTCCTGCTGTGCCATACTCTGCCATGTCCTGCTGTGCCATACTCTGCAATGTCCTGCTGTGCCAAACTCTGCAATGTCCTGCTGTGCCATACTCTGCCATGTCCTGCTGTGCCATACTCTGCACACACAGAACATGTATATTCCCATGCACACACAGAACAAGTATTGAAGCAAAGTACCTTGATACAGTTGTTAAATTGTGTAAGGTAATAGAATCAGAGCAGGCACATGTATATTCCCATGCACACACGGAACATGTATATTCCCATGCACACACGGAACAAGTATATTCCCATGCACACACAGAACAAGTATATTCCCATGCACACACAGAACAAGTATATTCCCATGCACACACAGAACATGTATATTCCCATGCACACACAGAACAAGTATATTCCCATGCACACACGGAACATGTATATTCCCATGCACACACAGAACATGTATATTCCCATGCACACACAGAACATGTATATTCCCATGCACACACAGAACATGTATATTCCCATGCACACACGGAACAAGTATATTCCAATGCACACACAGAACATGTATATTCCCATGCACACACGGAACAAGTATATTCCCATGCACACACGGAACATGTATATTCCCATGCACACCCGGAACAAGTATATTCCCATGCACATACGGAACATGTATATTCCCATGCACACACCGAACAAGTATATTCCCATGCACACACAGAACAAGTATATTCCCGTGCACACACAGAACAAGTATATTCCCATGCACACACGGAACAAGTATATTCCCGTGCACACACAGAACAAGTATATTCCCATGCACACACCGAACAAGTATATTCCCATGCACACACAGAACATGTATATTCCCATGCACACACAGAACAAGTATATTCCCATGCACACACAGAACAAGTATATTCCCATGCACACACCGAACAAGTATATTCCCATGCACACACAGAACAAATATATTCCCATGCACACACAGAACAAGTATATTCCCATGCACACACGGAACATATATATTCCCATGCACACACGGAACATGTATATTCCCATGCACATACGGAACAAGTATATTCCCATGCACACACAGAACATGTATATTCCCATGCACACACAGAACATGTATATTCCCATGCACACACAGAACAAGTATATTCCCATGCACACACAGAACATGTATATTCCCATGCACACACAGAACATGTATATTCCCATGCACACACAGAACAAGTATATTCCCATGCACACACAGAACAAGTATATTCCCATGCACACACGGAACATGTATATTCCCATGCACACACAGAACAAGTATATTCCCATGCACACACAGAATAAGTATATTCCCATGCACACACAGAACAAGTATATTCCCATGCACACACGGAACAAGTATATTCCCATGCACACACAGAACAAGTATATTCCCATGCACACACAGAACATGTATATTCCCATGCACACACAGAACAAGTATATTCCCATGCACACACGGAACATGTATATTCCCATGCACACACAGAACATGTATATTCCCATGCACACACAGAACATGTATATTCCCATGCACACACAGAACATGTATATTCCCATGCACACACAGAACATGTATATTCCCATGCACACACAGAACATGTATATTCCCATGCACACACAGAACATGTATATTCCCATGCACACACAGAACATGTATATTCCCATGCACACACAGAACATGTATATTCCCATGCACACACAGAACATGTATATTCCCATGCACACACAGAACAAGTATTGAAGCAAAGTACCTTGATACAGTTGTTAAATTGTGTAAGGTAATAGAATCAGAGCAGGATGTAATTTCTCTCCAGAAGGACTTGGAGAGACTGGAAACGTGGGCAGGTAAATGGCAGATGAGGTTTAATGCAGATAAATGTAAGGTTATGCATTTGGGAGACAAGAATAAACAGGCATCTTAGGCCGCGCGTATAGTGCCGTCGATTGCGACAGCGTCACGACGGGTGACTTCACCCATCGCCGTCGCCACAGGGGAAAGTTGTATTTCGCGAGGTGGCGGCGTCGCGGGTTTCCGGCCATTTCATTGGTTCAAGGGCCGTCACACAAGGCGAGAGCCCTTGAAAAATCTAATTTTGCCGGCTACCAGTTTTCGCGACGGCGACGTCGCTCTGTCGCATTGTCTCCGTCGCGCTTACTATAAGCGCACGCGGCGGCAATGCATTTGTTTTCTGGCAACGTCGCGTCGCCGGCACTATAAGCGCGGCCTTGCAAATTAAATGGAGATATATTGGGGGAATCCTTGATGGAGAAGGATTTAGGAGTGCTTGTAGACAGCAGGCTTAGCAATAGTGCCCAATGTCATGCAGTAGCTGCAAAGGCAAACACGATCTTATCTTGCATTAAACGGGCAATGGATGGAAGGGTACAACGCCTTAGAAAATACATTATGGAACTAGAGAGAGTGCAGAGAAGAGCCACCAAATTAATAAAGGTGATGGATAATCTGATTTATTCGAGGCTAGCTAAAGTAAATTTGTTTACATTAGAAAAGAGGCATCTAATAACTATATAACTATATACAAATATATTTAGGGACAATACAACAAGGTCTCAAATGAACTATTCATCCCACGGGCAGTACAAAGGACTCTGGGCCATCCCTTAAGGTTGGAGGAAAGGAGATTTCACCAGCAACAAAGGAAAGGGTTCTTTACAGTAAGGGCAGTTACAATGTGGGATTCATTACCCATGGAGACTGTGTTGGCAAATAGATATCTTTAAATAAAGGTTGGACATCTTTTTAGAAAGGAAAGGTATACAGGGATATACCAAATAAGTAAACATGGGAAGGATGTTGATCCAGGGAGTAATCTGATTGCCAATATTTGGAGTCAGGAAGGACGCCCCTCATTAGATGATATTTCACTGGGGTTTTTGAAGTGAAACTTCTTTGCTGGTGCCTACATGGTTTTCATGGGAAAAATGCATTGCCTGGTAACGAAAAACTGTAACAAGCGATGTTCGCTGCTAATGGTCACGCTCGTCAGTTGCGCATGCGCAGAAGAGGAGCTTGCAGGAGGCCCCATCACGCATGCGCAGTACCGCCCTTGTCCACCAAGTACATTGGTGCTCCCACCTCTTCTGGCACATAAGCGCACTAATGGCTCTGGGCCTCTGTGCATTGCCGCAGGCCTCTGCGCATGGCTGCGGGCTTCTGCGCGTGCGCGCCACGACAAGAGAGGACTGACCGAGCGGGAGGAGAGCAGCCAGGAATACCGGGCAGGGAGAGAGTGAGAGAGCAGCGTCCCCAGAGATCCTGGTGCTGAAACAGACACACACAGTCACACACACACAGTCACAAACACATACAGTCACACCCACACAGTCAAACGGGCCCACACACACTCACACACACACACGTACATGTTGTCCCTTGCGGGTGCCCAGAGTGAGCGCGACGGCGTGACATCAGCCGTTGCGATCGCTGGAAGCCGGAAGATTTTGATATTTACAGTGATCGAGGGGTGACGTCACGGACACATGAGCAGTTCAGCCAATGAGGGAGAACCGCTCATGGCCACGCCCCCATCGCGATATTTGGTCTCCTGCACTAGAGTGCAGGAATTGCTGTAGGACGGCTGACATCACGCGGTCGCGTCGCTGTAGCCCCTACTATAAACTCGGCCTTAGTCACACACTTCTGTGTGTTTTGTCACTGAAATTGTGTTTTGATGATTTTTAATTAAAAACATCACCATCACAAATACAATTTCTGTGACAAAAGACAAAGTAGTTTCACTTAAAATGCGCGTGCTCGGCACACACCGTTTTTTTTTGCTTTTTTTGGGTCTAAATTTAGCATAAGTTGAACTTGATAGAGAGAAGCAGTGGCTCTACTGAGTAAAGACACTGTCTGGCACTGCGTGTGAAGCAGGGGAACCTGGGAGAAGGAGCGGCTCAGTGAGTAAAGACACTGACTGGCACTGAGTGTGAAGCAGGGGAACCTGGGAGAAGGAGCGGCTCAGTGAGTAAAGACACTGACTGGCACTGAGTGTGAAGCAGGGGAACCTGGGAGAAGGAGCGGCTCAGTGAGTAAAGACACTGACTGGCACTGAGTGTGAAGCAGGGGAACCTGGGAGAAGGAGCGGCTCAGTGAGTAAAGACACTGACTGGCACTGAGTGTGAAGCTGGGGATCCTGGGAGAAGGAGCGGCTCAGTGAGTAAAGACACTGACTGGCACTGAGGGATCCTGGGAGAAGGAGCGGCTCAGTGAGTAAAGGCACTGACTGGCACTGAGGGATCCTGGGAGAAGGAGCAGTTCAGTGAGTAAAGACACTGACTGGCACTGAGTGTGAAGCAGGGGAACCTGGGAGAAGGAGCGGCTCAGTGAGTAAAGACACTGACTGGCACTGAGTGTGAATCAGGGGATCCTGGAAGAAACAGCGGCTCAATGAGTAAAGACACTGACTGGCACTGAGTGTGATGCAGGGGAGCCTGGGAGAAGGAGCGGCTCAGTGAGTAAAGACACTGACTGGCACTGAGTGTGAAGCAGGGAACCTGGGAGAAGGAGCGGCTCAGTGAGTAAAGACACTGACTGGCACTGAGTGTGAAGCAGGGAACCTGGGAGAAGGAGCGGCTCAGTGAGTAATGACACAGACTGGCACTGAGTGTGAAGCAGGGAACCTGGGAGAAGGAGCGGCTCAGTGAGTAAAGACACTGACTGGCACTGAGTGTGAAGCAGGGGAACCTGGGAGAAGGAGCGGCTCAGTGAGTAAAGACACTGACTGGCACTGAGTGTGAAGCAGGGGAACCTGGGAGAAGGAGCGGCTCAGTGAGTAACGACACTGACTGGCACTGAGTGTGAAGCAGGGAACCTGGGAGAAGGAGCTGCTCAGTGAGTAAAGACACTGACTGGCACTGAGTGTGAAGCAGGGAACCTGGGAGAAGGAGCGGCTCAGGGAGTAATGACACTGACTGGCACTGAGTGTGATGCAGGGAACCTGGGAGAAGGAGCTGCTCAGTGAGTAAAGACACTGACTGGCACTGAGTGTGATGCAGGGGAGCTTGGTTCAATTCCCGGTGTCGGCTCCTTGTGACCTTGGGCAAGTCACTTTATCTCTCTGTGCCTCAGGCACCAAAAACATAGATTGTAAGCTCCACTGGGCAGGGACCTGTGCCTGCAAAATGTCTCTGTAAAGTGCTACGTAAAACTAGCAGCGCTATACAAGATCATGTCGTTGTTATTATTATAAACGTATGCCTTTTTTTTTTTAACCTCATCTACTATGTAACTACATTATGATACACGAACACAGAATGTCTCACTTGGCACCAGTTCTGCTTCATTTTGGTATGATACATCTCACCATCAAAGAGTGATTTTGAACGTGCAACTATTATTGCAAACGTAACCATGCATGTTGTTCAATTTGCTCCACATTGTGACATCGGAAGTGTAAAGAGGAGATAAACAACTTGATTTAGATGTTTATTTAAGAAGCAATCTCTTCAATATCCTATATGTGTTTTAAAATAAATAAATCAGTTCTGTAGCATAAGATAATACTTACTACATTGTTTTTTTAATTCAACTCCGTGCCATTTTTAATGATTTAATATACTGATAATATTGATTTCTGTAGCATTTTTTAGCATGTTTCCCCCAGGGCAGGATCTTCGTAACATATTCCTGTTTGTGATAATTTGTTGCCAACATTCCCAGCTGTTTGAGCTGTAAACGGCAACAATAGATAATGTTACCGTAGTAATATAAGAATACATTGTAGCTGCTGAGTTACACTGACTCAAGGATTGATTGAAACTGAAAGGCGGCCATTTAAGTGAACCCTGGGAAGCAGGATCTTTGCTGATCGATCACGGGAGAACGAATCGACCGGCAGCTTAAGTAATTCGTTTTCAATAAAGGTAATCAATCAAAGGCGGCATACAGTATATTAAGACAAAACATTTTTTTTTTAAATATATATATTTTTTTTAAACTGCGGCTTGGATTGCCTCTTTAAATGTTAATGGACCGAATAGGAAATCTTTCTTGCGCTGCAAATGGCCAAAATGAACAGTAAATAAGATGGTGCTAATGACGTCAGGATGGTATAACTCGATATGATCCTTGTGTTATACACATAGTGAGTTAGTAAAATATGCAAACACGACAATAACATTAATAAATGTAAGTGATAAGTGCACCGTGAGTAACAAGGAATAGTATAAAAATACCGCACATATCTCACACATAGTAAAACATAAAACAAACAGTGATAAAACAATGATTTGAATTGCAGTAATAAATTAAACCCTGTTACCTGGCTTTGCAACCCAATAAAAGGTCATTTGTAGACATCTACTATATATTTCTGAAAGCGTCCTATGTGGCTATGTCTGTATGTGTCTCCCTGTGTCCCTCCCTGTTTCCCTAGCGGCAATCCCATTGGACCTTGGTCCAGGCCAATGAGATTGCTCCCTTGGGCCGCCCGCCCCCGCACACCTCTCATTGGCCTGAGGCGGAGTGACGGGCCAATGGACACACACACACACACACACACACCCCTCTGTCCCCGTCACGTGCGCCGCCCTGCACCGGCTCCCGGACGGATGGGAAGCGCGGCCCTCCTGTCCCTGCCGCCAACTGCAGGTTCCTCCTCCCTCGCTCTCAACCGGCTCCCGGAAACACGGAGGGTAAGCGCGGCACGGCCCTCCTACCCCAGCCACCAACGCTCCCTTACCTCCCCGGCGCTCCCTTAACTCCCCGGCGCTCCCTTAACTCCCCGGCGCTCCCTTAACTCCCCGGTGCTCCCTTAACTCCCCGGCGCTCCCTTAACTCCCCGGCGCTACCATAACTCCCCCCGGCGCTACCATAACTCCCCGGCGCTACCTTAACTCCCCGCCCGCTGGGGGGGCCAAGCAGCCTCCTCGGATCTCTTGTGTGTGTGTGTGTGTGTGGACATTTTACTCCTGCCAACAATTTGTGCCTCACTTTCATGCCCTACCCCTGCCCTTCCCCACCCCCCTACCCCTGCCCTTCACCCCCCTACCCCTGCCCTTCACCCCCCCTACCCTTGCCCTTCACCCCCCCCGACCCTTGCCCTTCACCCCCCCCTACCCCTGCCCTTCACCCCCCCTACCCCTGCCCTTCACTCCCCCCTACCCCTGCCCTTCACCCCCCCTACCCCTGCCCTTCACCCCCCCTACCCCTACCCTTCACCCCCCACCCCTACCCCTGCCCTTCACCCCCCACCCCTACCCCTTCCCTTCACCCCCCACCCCTACCCCTGCCCTTCACCCCCCACCCCTACCCCTGCCCTTCACCCCCCAACCCTACCCCTGCCCTTCACCCCCCTACCCCTGCCCTTCACCCCCTCTACCCCTGCCCTTCACCCCCCCTACCCCTGCCCTTCACCCCCCCCACCCCTGCCTTCACCCCCCCCACCCCTACCCTTCACCCCTGCCCTTCACCCCCCCCACCCCTGCCCTTCACCCCCGCCCCTACCCTTCACCCCGCCCCTACCCCTGCCCTTCACCCCCGCCCCCTACTCCTGCCCTTCACCCGCGCCCCCTACCCCTTCCCTTCACCCCCCCCACCCCTGCCCTTCACCCCCCCTACCCCTGCCCTTCACCCCCCTACCCCTGCCCTTCAACCCCCCTACCCCTTCCCTTCACCCCCCCCTACCCCTGCCCTTCACCCCCCCTACCCCTGCCCTTCAACCCCCCTACCCCTTCCCTTCACCCCCCCTACCCCTGCCCTTCACCCCCCCTACCCCTGCCCTTCACCCCCCCTACCCCTGCCCTTCAACCCCCCTACCCCTGTCCTTCACCCCCCCTACCCCTGCCCTTCACCCCCCCTACCCTTGCCCTTCACCCCCGCCTGCCCTTCACCCCCCCCGCCTGCCCTTCACCACCCCCCCCCCCACGCCTGCCCTTCACACCCCCCCCCGCGTCTGCCCTTTGACTGACGCACGCAAACAAACCCTGACAGGCGCACGCAGACACACCCTGAATGATGCACGCACACACCCTGACTGACGCACGCACACACCCTGATTGACGCACGCACACAAACCCTGACTGGTGCATGAACACAAACCCTGCCTGACGCACGCACGCACACACACTGACTGACGCATGCACACACTGACTGGCACACGCACACAACCCCTGACAGCCGCACGCAAACAACCCTTGACAGCCACACGCACACACACCCTGACGCACGCACACACACACACACACACACACACACACACACACACACACTGACTGACACTGACTGACTGACTCACACACACACACTGACTGACACACACACACTGACTGACACACACACACACTAACTGACACACACACACTGACTGACACACATACACTGACTGACACATACACTGACTGACACATACACTGACTGACACACACACTGACTGACACACACACTGACTGACACACACACTGACTGATGCGCGCGCGCACACACCCCCACACACCCCCACACACACACATACACACACACACACACACACACACACACACACACACACACACACACACCCACACACAGTGACTGACACACACACACTGACTGACGCATGCACACACTGACTGGCACACGCACACAACCCCTGACAGCCGCACGCAAACAACCCTTGACAGCCACACGCGCACACACCCTGACGCACGCGCACACACACACACACACACACACACACACACACACACACTGACTGACACTGACTGACTGACTCACACACACACACTGACTGACACACACACTAACTGACACACACACACTGACTGACACCCACTGACTGACACACATACACTGACTGACACATACACTGACTGACACACACACTGACTGACACCCACACTGACTGACACACACACTGACTGACACACACACTGACTGACGCGCGCGCGCACACCCCCCCACACACACACATACACACACACACACACACACACACACACAGTGACTGACACACACACACTGACTGACTGCCGCACGCACGCATACACTGACTGACGCGCACACAAACACTGACTGCCGCACGCACACACTGACTGAGGCGCACACGCACGCACACACTGACTGAGGCACACACACACGCACACACTGACTGTGTGTGTGTGCGTCAGTCAGTCTGTGTGTGTTTTGTTTTTCTGCGTCAGACTCACTGACGCGCGTGCGCACACACACAGTGACTGACTGACGCACACACAATGACTGACGCACACACACTGCATGAAGCTGTAATGGGGGACAAACAGAGCTGTAAAGGAGGGAGGGGGGGGGGAAATAGGGGGGGACTGGATTGATGTGAATGGGGGACAAACAGAGAGAGGAGAGAGGAGAGAGAGAGAGGAGCGGGAACATTACATCCCGGGCAATGCCGGGTCTCTCAGCTAGTAAGCAATAAAAGCAAGTCCTTTGGCGCATGAACGGGGTGGCATCCGGGATGGTCACTGGGGTGGTGCGGTCACCTGGCTTCTCTGCCCCAGCGCCCGCGCACTCCCTCCGTCCCTCCTCACGGACTGGCCTAGATGTGGCCTCACAGGTTGGAGCCGCGTGCCTCCATGGAGTCTGATACCCCCAGCTGCTGTGCCTCCTCACTCAGGGTGAGATGGAGTCGCGTGCCTCCTCACTCAGGGTGAGATGGAGTCGCGTGCCTCCTCACTCAGGGTGAGATGGAGTCTGACACCCCCAGCTGCTGTGCCTCCTCACTCAGGGTGAGATGGAGTCTGACACCCCCAGCTGCTGTGCCTCCTCACTCAGGGTGAGATAGAGTCGCGTGCCTCTCACTCAGGGTGAGATGGAGTCTGACACCCCCAGCTGCTGTGCCTCCTCACTCAGGGTGAGATGAAGTCGCGTGCCTCTCACTCAGGGTGAGATGGAGTCTGACACCCCTAGCTGCTGTGCCTCCTCACTCAGGGTGAGATGGAGTCTGACACCCCCAGCTGCTGTGCCTCCTCACTCAGGGTGAGATGGAGTCGCGTGCCTCTCACTCAGGGTGAGATGGAGTCTGACACCCCTAGCTGCTGTGCCTCTCGCTCAGGGTGAGATGGAGTCGCGTGTCTCCTCACTCAGGGTGAGATGGAGTCTGACACCCCCAGCTGCTGTGCCTCTCGCTCAGGGTGAGATGGAGTCGCGTGCCTCTCACTCAGGGTGAGATGGAGTCTGACACCCCCAGCTGCTGTGCCTCCTCACTCAGGGTGAGATGGAGTCTGACACCCCCAGCTGCTGTGCCTCTCGCTCAGGGTGAGATGGAGTCGCGTGCCTCTCACTCAGGGTGAGATTGGCCACTTTAAAGGTGTGACCTTATTATAAAGAAATCATTCTCAGATTATGTGGTGGTCATCCCCTTCAGTGCCACGGGTGTTTGCCCCGCACCCATTCTCTAACGTTTGGTATACATTTGTTTAAGTATGATTTCTGTGATCAGCTTCGTATGAAAACCATTTATTGTTTTTTTCAGCACAAGTTGAGGTTGGTATCTGTCTCGGGTATTATTTTATCCCCTGTGGGATTACTTAAGGAGTTAAGTGCCCTAAAGGGTTAACTGCACCGGATGTTGCAGGGTAACGCCCCTCTCCCATATTACTGTATGTTGCAAAGTAGAGGCTTAGGCATGCTGACTTCTGGAAGGTGTTTAGTCTGCCCCCTGGGTCACAATGACTAAGCCAGGGGTGCGCAAACTTTTTGCCCTGCGCCCCCTGCCTGCTCTCCCCCACTGCTCGCGCCCCAGCCTTACCTAGTCTGAAGTGTCAAATGACACAGCAGGATCATGTGATGTCACATCACGTGGCGTCATTTGACGCTGCGTCGCCCAAGCCAACTGAGTCACGTAAGGGAAGTTGCAGAGGCCTCACGCGGTCCCCCGGCATTTAATTGAAATGCCTTGGGGAAGAGCGAGGGACCTCTGTAACCGCCGCGGCCCCCAAAAAACATATTGCACCCCCCCAGTTTGCGCACCCCTGGACTAAGCACTATCCAAAACCCTCCCCCTTTATCCAGGGCAATTGGAACCTCAAAAAAGGGTATGTAGCCAGGTTCCCCTTTTCAGAGCTGACCACCCTCCTTCTTGGGCTCACAGCCGCCGCTCGCGAGGAGGTGAGGGGGCAGGTGCGCGAGCAGCGTGCTACCTTAGAGATGCGGCCGGTTGCCGGGGACACGAGCGGGCCATTGCTAGGGCCGCAGTCGCGTTGCGAGGGTCCCGGCAGCTCGCGGTGAAGGAAGCCGCCATTGCGGGTTGTGTTGCGCATGCGCAGGAGACAGAGGTACCGGGAGGCTCACAAACAGCTCGCGCATGCGCAGGGATGAGCCCGCGAAACCCTAGCCTACCAGGGAAGGCTCTAAGCAGGGACTACGAGTCCCATGAGCCTCTGCGCACCCCACGTGACACCAGGGAGCCAATAGGGCTGGAGGATGGCCCTGCAGGAGAAAAGAGATACATTTCGCGCGCTGAGCCCACGCTAGTTAGTTAGAGCTAGGAGCAAGAAGGGGAAGGAAGTGTGTAGGGAGCAAGTGGCCCCCTGCAAAAGGTAAGGTTCCCCAGGTCCCAGACAGGCCCCAACTCCCCACCAGGTTAGTGGGTAATTAACAAGGGACGGCCCCAGGTTAGGGACCCTGCCCTTAGGTGTGTGTATATGCTGTCTTGTCAGAGTCACGGCTGTCAGTGCTGTGAGGTCTGACAAGAAGGCATCGTGTGTTTGTGCAGCACGTTTGCTGCAAGTACCAAGTAGGTGGCAGTGCTGTACTGCAGGTGCTAGGTAATAGTTAGAGTCAGGACCCGGGAAGAGCTAGGGGAACGGAACAGGTCAGTAACCCCTTAGGTCCCAGATAGGTCCTCACTCCCCAGTTTGTGGTGCTACAGGGACAGGCCCTAGGTTAGGGACCCTGTCACAGTAGCACTAGTGTTAGATAGGGACACAGCGGACGCTGCGCTCCCCGAGAGAAGACTTGGGCTCAAGTCTGTGCCCACAGAGACTATCGCCAGGGTGGGATCGCCCCTGGCGGACCCCGTGCAAGGAATCACAGGATCAGATGGAATCACCGAGCGACAGATCCTTTGCGAAGTCAATTGCAGGCCCGAGTGCAGGAGCGCTCGGCAGGTACCCCCATAAGTGCACCAACGTATCCTAACATACTATCATCACACATAGTGGCAGCGCTGACCACAGGACAAGGGGGTTGGGCTGTGGACACAGTGTGGGGATACAGTGACTGTAGAGTTACTCCCTAGGGGGAGTGTTAGTAGTGTATGTTATAAGTGTTGTATTGCCTGCATATATATAAATTGGTTATATACATCCTCGTGTATGTACTTATTATATGTGTGGGTCCTGTGTAGGTAACCTTCTACATCCCTAGAACCCTACACAGGTGGAGGCGCTGAAACCGAGAATGTTCCAGAGATACACCCCAGGCTCTCACTGGCGGAGGCTCAGACCTCCTGGGAGCCTGACAGGTATACTGCACCACACCTGGTAACATATAGGTTCCCCTTCCATATGCCATTTATGCGATTGGGTGGGGGGGAATACCCGTTACAGGTATATAAGAGATGCAGAAGTTTGTGGGCCCTTGGGTTACTGGAGGACAAGAGGAGAGCAGCCTCATTATATATAGCGCCAGTCTATTTAAATGAGCAACTAAATGTTTAGGATGAACGGTCACCTTTTGTTCTTTTATAGTAAGGGAAAGTGCCCCTTATTTATACAGGGTTACACAGTACAGGGTACGGTGGATCCTACCCTCTCTAGGGGATGTGCATGTCACCCATGCCAGTGGACTCCTTTGTGTAGTGACCCAGAATGTCATGCTGGAACTGCTTAATGACAGGTCCTACCAGCACACTGGCAGCCAAGGGAGGACTGTTAGAGCAATGCACAGAGTGACAGCTGTAAGTCATTGAGGAATGGGATAGGCCTACAAACAGTCCCGGTGGGCTACTGGCAAACCTCAGCAAGGGATTTCCTGTATCCAAGAATGAAATGGGCGACAAGCCATCTGCCTCCTTGGGAAGCTGCCTGAGCAGCCAGTGAAGAGGAGTGTATGCTGTACTATGTCAATGAAGAAGATCGTTTGATAGAAGTTCCTAGCCTCCATTCTTCCTACCTTTGCTTACATAGCCAGCGTTTTGGAACCTTTGGAGCGAAGAGAATGTTTTTGTCTTCTTTAATGTAAATATGGAGTTTTGAAAATATGTATAGCAATGTGCGTTTCCCGACGCAGAAACTGCGCTTATTGCCAAGGAAGATGAACTATACCCGAAAACTAATATTGCAAGGGTCCCATAAAATTGGGCTGAAAACACAATGTCGCTCCTCGCAGGAGAAATTGAGGACATGTGTATATAACAGAAACTGTTTGTTCTTGAGAAATCTGCAGACCGCAGGGAAACTGATTTTCAGCAAGAAAAGAATGCGGGATGTGATATCTGGCAGAGTGCTATGATGAGATTGAAGTATGTATGTATATATTGATGTATATGATATGGATCGTTTAAAATAAGCTGCTAGTATTGCAATAAATGAAAGAGGTGTCACTTCATGGCCAGAAGGATAACATCTAGAGACTGTGATGATATGTGCTCACCGATGGCGAGGCCCGATTATCCCCACCACATAAGGACTGTGTACAAGTGAATAGAATCTGTCATTCCTGAAGTGAAAAATTGCAAGCCAAAACATTGCACAAATTGTCGTCAGTAGCTCTGGGTTCAATGTACCTTCCGCTATGATGAGTTGCGTGAGAGATAGCAATGTGGCGTAAAAGGTTGCAGCCACACAGTAGCTTGCGATGATCGTGCATGGGTGCAACTAATATGCAGAGCCTGTCAACCAAAGTGGCACGAAAATAATGGCTGCACCATGATAACCCTTCCAGTCTCGCTAGGGGAGGGGCCAACGTTGCAACATTCTCTCTCACATGTGGGTGAGTGGGGAACAACAACTGCACTCATACACGTGAGTAACATTGACTTACCAGGCATTTGAGACTGGGACCAGTCTGAGTGTGGAACAGGGCACCTCCAGTGTTCATGACAATGTGAGCTGACCTCACCAGTGCTGTGTATCGCTTACCCTGCAAGGGAGATGGACGTCTCCTCCCTGGGGCCCCAAAAGATTGATGGAGCCATCTCAGAGCCCACTGCACGGAGCAGACGAGATCCTGGAATGGGCCACCGCCAAGATGTCCCTTACCAAGGAGCGGGTCGGGATATCTGACCAAGAGGGTGTCTTTGGTGGACAAAGTTCTGAGTCAGGAGAAGAATGAAGATCACCGAAATCTAAAAGAAGGGGGAGGGGGAAACCCCTTTTTCCTTGCGGACTGGAACATACCCGGTCACAGAATTGGTGCCCGGCTGTGGACCTCGTCAGGGGCTCCTGAGTCAGATGTTGAGTATGCCCCACATTCTCTTGCCAAAGAGGCAACTGCTGGCTGTCCTGAGACTTAAGATGACCGCATGGTCAACTTTGTAGAGGTAGGATGGAGATCTGGCAGGAAGATGGCCATTCGACCTCTGATGAGGAAACCGAGGCCCATCAGCGACACACCAACAAGCATTTTTCAGTGATAAAGTACTATGGGACATGACTATGGTTACAAGCCCCTCCTCCCCGGTATAAAAGCTGCCACTTCACCAAATTGTGTGGTTGTTGGTGTGCGTCTACCCTCCCTCAGGGGAGTGGATGGATTCCCTTCAATTCCCACCAGGGGGTAAAGGAGCCTAGGAGGGACTCCTGAGGCCTCAAGCCTCGGGGGTCTGCTCCAGGGATTGTGGCGGATGCCATGCGGGGTACAGAATAAAGATACCAACTATATACTGTGTAGTCTTTGGAGAATAAGAGTTGCCTGTGGGGACCATCCTGCCTGCCAGGATCCTCATGGGATGGAGGCGCTGCACCCTGAGGAGGAAAAGCCTGCCCTGTTGCTGCTCCCACACAACACCAGTGGAGCCCTCAGGCCTTCTGTAAGACCATCAGGTGAGCTAACAGCACCGGGAACACCCATGCAAGTAGCCAGATCTCTAGTAGGAGGCGGGAACAGGTGCTACATCTGTAATGTAATATTTAGTAAAAAATGTTCAATGTTTCCCTTTTCTCCCTTATAAAAATCCCCTTTCCACAATACATGTGTGCAGAAGATTCTCTCATCTCGTTTATCACGTTCCCTGACGGGAGTTCTTACATCCAGGCATGCACGCACCGCGCCTGTACATCCAAGCTTTTAAAAAGGCAGCATCCATGTTTGTGATTGCTATGGCGATTCTTGTAGTAGTGGATTCAGGCCTTTGTTATAGGCTACGGCCCCAGTCACTGCGTGCACGAACGCGTCGGAGCGTGCACCAGTTTCAGCCGCGATCTGTGGTCTGGGACGCGCATCAAAAGAGCAGGAGGTCACTATGGGGGAAGGCGTGGCGGGGCGCGGCCATGATGTCACGTGGCTAGTTCGCCCTCATTGGCTGAACCCCGCTGTGACGTGGCCAACCCTCGTCCGCCGCCCCAAGAGACAAAAATCTTGCGGTTGCAGCCTGGATTGGTATTGTGTTACCATATCCAGACCAGATAATAGAGAGGAGTGCTGCACACCTCAAAAGAAAAAATGATACAATTACCGGTGCTCCAAAGTTTAGAACGACAGCCTGCCATATCCAGAGACATGCCTAAACTGGCAGTTGGAGTGTCATACCTGGGGAGGGTACTGACTGGGTCACATGCAGATGGTGTGATGTCTGTCTGTACCTGGACCTGCCCTGTTATGGGGCAGGGTTACAAGCCCCTCCCCCAGGTATAAAAGCTTGCACTCCACCAAATTTTGTGGTTGTTGGTGTGTGTATCCCCTTCCTCAGAGGAGTGAGATTGATTCCCTTTGCCCCGCCAGGGGGTAAAGGAGCTTAAAAGGGACTCCTGAGGCCTCAAGTCTCTGGGGTCTGCTCCAGGGATTGTGGAGAATGCCATGCTGTGCACAGAATAAAGATGTAGTTGTACCAACTATACTGTATACTTTTTGGAGAAGAGAGTTGCCTGTGGGGACCATCCTGCTTCTATCAGGATCCTCATGGGATGGAGGCGTTGCACCCTAAGCAGGAAAAGCCTTCCCTATTGCTGCTCCAACACAACATCAGCAGAGCGCTCAGACCTCCTGTAAGACCATCAGGTGAGCTAACAGCACCGTGAACACCAATGTAGTAGCCAGATCTCCAGTAGGAGGGGGGAATAGCTGCTACATTTGGAGGTACTGCTGAGATGAGCAACAGGGGCAGATTAATTTGGATGAGAATATGCTGCAGGAGAAGTGAATGGGGGCACTCACCGTATCCAGGCCAATATTCCCAGCTGTTTGCATTCAGGATACAAAGGGAAGGTATCCATCTCATGATGCAAACCCCACTGCTGCAGCATGAGAGGTGTCTGACCCACCCTGAATCAAGGCCACCTGTTTACCTTGTCCGAGACATTAATTGGGTAGGGGGAGCGAGGGATAAATAGATATACGTAAAACAGTTGTAGACGATAGATTTAACATATAATGAACCCAGTATAATGGGGGTGGGATAGTGAAAAATAATTAGGGATAACGTATATAGTAGATACTTACAGGGCCGTGTGTAAGCACAATCCAAAGATGGTATCTTTGTGATAAATGCTGACCCTTCCACAAGTGGGTGCAAGGGGGTCGTAGTATTTTAGAAAATAAATAAGCAGAGAAAGTGGGATAAGTCTGTAACGAGGGAACAAAAGAAAAGAGATAGAAGCAGTTCAATGGCAGGGAGGGACAAAAAAACAACAGTCTATCCATCTAAGAAAAGTCCAAATAGAAACCATGACACTGTAGCTCCAAAAAATCTAGAGGAGAAAGAAGCGGTAAAAGGGATAGAAGCAATAGCACCAAAATCCCATTATCAGAGTAAGGAAAATAAGAAAAACAAGCATTCAAATACGAGCTACAAACCGGGTGATTCCACCAGACCAGAGAGGGATTATAGAAGGGAGCCAGAGAGGAAATATACAGATTACTACTCTAGACAAAGTTACGATCAACCATACCAGAAAAGGGAGTATAGGTACCCTAGGGACGACTGGCGGGGCAGAGGAGAATACACACCCAGACGAGAACACTCCCCTAGACGGGAACGTTCCCCTCGGAGGGACAGATCGCCTAGGAGATCGAGGGAAGAAAGATCTAGAGAGAGATATGAAGATAGAAAGGGGAGAAGAGAGCCAAGAGAGAGGAGGGATGAACATGTTACACATAGAAGTCCCATCTGGGAAAGAACAGACAGAAGTAAGACAGGGGTCTCTTTTTTAGACCAGGCCCCCCGGTCACCCATAGAGATACAGAACAGGTTCTCGTGCCTAGACGATCCAGGGGTACCCGGGACATCAGAGGGGAAGGGAAAGAAAAGAGGAAGAGAGGGAAAAGGGGAGGAAGGAAATGTAGGGAAAAGACCAGCCTACTAAGTAGTGTTTTTAACTTAAGTTCTAAGACTTTGGACGAGACTCAGACAAGAGTTTTAGCTAAAGGACTGAACTTCGCGCCTTCCAGAGGCCCGAGTGGCTTCGACCTCTTCATCGATGCACAGAAATATTTACGCCAGCTAACCATTAAAAGATTTTTCTTAAACAAAAGCAATATAAATCCGGTCCGAGGTCTACCAGTATCAGCATTAGATACTGGTATAGATAACCAACCTGTACAAGATAATTTTGTACATTCAAATCTAAGAAATAAATCAAGCTTCTACCCGGGTCACTGTAAAGGCCAGTATTTAGAGGTCTTCAATATACTAATCATGGATGACTTTGAACAACTAGCTAAAAAGGAGAGTAGACATCGAGGTAATATGACCCGTGAGGAAAGACAGGCATTAAAAACCCTGACCGATGACACAAGTGTCACAATAAAATCTGCAGACAAGGGAGGGGGAGTTGTTGTAATGGACACTAGTTACTACTACACAGAGTCGCAGCGCATCCTTAGTGATACAACCACCTACGAGAAGCTAGTACATGACCCCTCGACCGCGTATAAAGAAGAACTACTGTAGCATCTGTTTTACGTGCGGCCAAGGACCTAGGAATCTTGGGCGAGAAGGAGTTTACCTATTTGTTGAAAACCGATCCAATTAAACCGGTTTTCTACTTCTTGCCCAAGATTCACAAAAACCGACAGAAACCTCCGGGGAGGCCCATTATTTCGGGCATAGGGTCCCTTACGCAAAACTTCTCGGAGTACGTAGACTTGTATCTGCAAAAGTATGCCACTAATGCGAGATCATATTTAAGGGATACGTTGCAGGTTTTGAATGTTTTGTCCACTGTTCAGTGGCGGGAAAACTACAGGCTGGTTACCTGCGATGTCACATCTTTGTACACTTCAATTAGACACGCAGACGGATGCACAGCGGTAGCTTCTGCACTTGAGAATGACCCTTTGATCCCTCAAGACCAGAAACGTTTTTTAATAGATGGAATAAGATTTATTTTAACACACAACTTGTTCTGGTTTGATGGGCAGATGTTTCTGCAGAAGTGTGGCACCGCAATGGGGACCAGATTTGCTCCGAGTTATGCCAACATTTTTATGTCACACTGGGAGGAGAAAAACATCTGGGCTGGCAACCCTTTTGGAGCAAGTCTGGTCCCGTGGAAGAGATACATCGATGATGTGCTCATCATCTGGGAGGGAAGCAATGAAGACCTTGACCTCTTTTTAAACCACATCAACAACAATGATGTCAACCTTGCTTTCACATCCGAGAGGAGCATTGATAGCATCAACTTCCTTGATCTAACGATATACATTGAAGATAATATTATTAAAACAAAAACTTTTTTCAAGGAGGTTGATGCTACACTGGCGACACACTTTATTCGAGCTCGGCTAGTCCCACGAATTCGGGTATACCCGGGTGTATTGAGGTTTGTGACTGTTTTCTGCCCGAGTGCATTGAGTTATTTTCCAGGCAGGGATTGAAGCATTTTATTCCCGCTGGCTGCAATACTGCACAGTATATATATATATATATACTGCATTACAATTCATGAATTTATGCCATCTGGTAGACACGCGAAGCATTGCAGCCTATTAAATCCTAATCATTATCATTTAACAGATCAGCCGCCCATAAGCCAGGCATGAACCCAGGCTGGGAAGTCAAATGCAACGGGGCTTGTCAGAGGTGAGGAGCGGCGCATTCCAGGTATCTGCCAGGTACATACTGGGTATTTGCTCGAATAAAGTGTGTTGCAGCAGTAGCAATTTCCTCTTGAACAGTAGTTGCCACCACCAAAAATGGCTTAATAACATAACTTATGGGCAATTTCGACGCATTAGGCGCAATTGCTCAGACATGGAGATATTCAAGGAGCACGCTGGTATTCTAAAAACTAAGTTCGAAGAGAGACACTATAGGTCAGAAATAATTGAAAATGCTTTGACCAGAGCATCACAACTCAGTAAGGACGAATTGTTGGTGCCCAAGCAAAGGAAAGACAAGCCAGATTATGTAGTACCCTTTATTACGAAGTTCAATGATGAGGCCAAGAACATTAAAAGAATCCTAACAAAACACTGGCATGTTCTGTGCAAAGACACAGTTTTAAGAGAATACTTACCGGAGGTACCTAGAGCCATTTTTAAAAAAGCGGACAATATTAAGAACAAGCTAGTGCCCAGCTCATTCAGAAAAGAGGTAAAAACCCAGAAAGCGAGCTGGCTACCAAAACCAATAGGTTTTTTTTAAATGTTTTGATTGCAAAGCCTGCAAGCATGCGGGAAAAGAGACATTAGATTTCAGTTCCAACGTCACGAAAGAGGTTTTTAAAACTAAACACTTCATAAATTGTAGGACCACTTTCGTGGTGTATCTGCTTGAATGCCCGTGCGGACTCCAGTATGTGGGCCGGACCTCAAAAAGTCTTAGAGTCCGCATACTGGAGCACATAGGCAACATTAGAAGAGGCCTCACAACTCACAGTGTACCAGTACACTTCAGTTTGGCCCACGGGGGAGACCCATCGGGCCTGCTCTATAGGGGAATAGAGCTAGTTGCTGAGAATTGGAGAGGAGGTGATAGACTCAGGCGTTTAAGACAGCGAGAAACGTTCTGGATCTATCAACTTAAAACTCTAACACCAAATGGCCTAAATGCAGATTTGGATATCCCAGCGTTTTTATAGATATGTTCGCAATCACTGGAGTGTAACTTAACCTTAATATACCTTGTCTATATTTTACTGGGTACTAATACTAATGCTTGTCTTTGTTCCCCATCCCCTACCCCTCTCCCCCCCCCCCTTTCTTCTTTATCTCCAATCCATTCCCCCTCCTCTTGCTTCTGTTCTTTGCAATAAATTGGCATTTTTATGTTTTGACATACTCTTATGTACATTGAAATTTTATCAAATCTAAATTATTTTATCGTGATTTTATGAGAAATTCTTAAGTTTGATAATACCTGGGAATATACACATATCAACCCCACTATTAGCTCAATATGCATCTAGAGGTAGAGATTGAATTTTAATCATTGTTTTAATATCATTTTTAAAGATCACAAAGAAATAAATTATGTGTGAGGTTTTTTAAGTGAATTGTATAAAGTTTGTTGATTTTAGAATTCAGTGTATAAACTAAATGATTTAATGTTATGAAAAAGTATGTAAGATGATATATGCTTTAGGAGATTGTTAAATAGGTGTTAGTACTATTATTAACCTTTGATTGAGGAAACATAAATCAAAAGGTTATTTTAAAATACCCAAGACACTGACAAACACAAGAGTGCACAAGATTAAAATGAGCATTAGTGAATTTATTGGTATAATGGCAGTGTGTGATGAAACATACTAGAGAGTTTGCAATTTGCATTGAGAATAAGGCACTTATTGAAGGGAACTGTATTCACCCCACAAACCTTTTCCGCTATTTAATTAATTAGTAAGGAGGGTCTATATAAGCTCATCAGACCCTCCACACGTCACTGAATGAGCCTGAGGAAGCCGTCCAATCGGCGAAACGCGTTGCTCAAAATCCTGTTCCTGTTTTGTCCCACGGAGGCTTCCGTAGACATCCTTTCCAGCAGCATCTGCAGCCGGGCAGACCAGTTCCAGCTCTCTGCACCTCGGACGCGGGGCCGGAGCAGTTTACTGCTGAAGTTGGACCCCACGGAGAAGCCAGTGGAAATTTTTATGTTATGTGAGTGTTACCTGTCTTTGATAATAAATACCCGTTAACTATTTTATCACTGAACCTGTGCCTCACTTATCCCTATATACCGCTGGGGGAGTTAACCTGCTTGATTACAAGCACTAGAGGAGGGCAGACCGGCCTTGGCCTTTTTTGGGCACAATCTGATGTGACCGGCCCGCAACTATCCTGCACGGACTAATGCAACCTCAGAGACATCTGCCCCACACCACTACTCACACTGGGCCGTGTGAGTATTTATTTATATTCTAAAATACTACGACCCCCTTGCACCCACTTGTGGAAGGGTCAGCATTTATCACAAAGATACCATCTTTGGATTGTGCTTACACACGGCCGTGTAAGTATCCACTATATACGTTATCCCTAATTATTTTTCACTATCCCACCCCCATTATACTGGTTCATTATATGTTAAATCTATCGTCTACAACTGTTTTACGTATATCTATTTATCCCTCGCTCCCCCTACTCTGTTTGTCTCTACGTTTCCATAAGGGCTTTTGGATCATCCCTTAATAGGGGTAGAAGCAGAAGGGATCACAAGACCATCTCTACACTAATAGAGAGAAACCACATTTATTGGTTTCTCCGCTCTTCCAAAAAATCTGACACTAAAGGTAAGCGCCTGGTTCCCCCATTCCGAGACATTAATTGTAAGATCTGAGAGGTGCTTTGTGACAGGGTGAAGTCAACCCCTATCAGTTATGCCTGGGAAACATATGTCTGAGTGCTTCATCCAGCACTCATAAGGGTTAACTCAGGTGGAAGCTAGCTAATCAGGATGTAAGCTGACACCTGAGAGCCAGCAAGGTAGATAAGGATCTTGTTACTAGCAGTAGCTGCCTGTCTCAGATGAGAGCACATGGATAGATGTGCTGCTAGCCAGAAGGATACAGCACACTACTTACTGCAGCCAAAGTAAGATTTGTTTTCATGTGTTTGCATGACTGCTTAAAAATACTCTTACGGTTTGGGTATGGTTTAGCCAGCCAGCCTGCTAGCTAGGACTGCTGTGTTAGTCAGTTTTCTCCCAACGTGGAGCAGGATTTATTTGCTTAACGGGACAGTGTACCCGCATGTTATGTTGCTGTGGAGAAATAAAGCCACTGAACGTTTTCATTTATCCTGAAACTACACGTGTGGACTGTTCCCTGACCTCGGCTACAGGCCGTCCTGCCACATGCTTGAAACACTGTATCAGTGCCAGGTCCCTTCACTTTCGAAAGGCGAAGAGGTACTTGAAGCACACTGTATCATGCCAGGTGCCCACAGATAAGTAGGCCTACCAGGATATGACTTGAAAGACAGCACCCCCAACTTGGACTATCTGTAGGGTACTTCTAATGTTACACGTTCCAGGGCTGAGATGTCACTGACCATCAAGGTATCAGCCAAGGGCACGTTGCAGCACATGCCCCAAGGGGATATAATTTGCAAGACTGCACCCCCCCCCCCCCACGATTGGACTGCAGCGTGTGCTCAAATAATATGTGCTAGATCAGCAGGTGGGATAGTATGGTCAACCAGGGATATGACTTGAAAGATAGCACCTCCAATTTGGGACTATCCGCCTGCAATTGGGGAGGATTATAGTGCCTGTGGAGTATGCAGCCGATGTGGCCACTTGAAAAATAGCACCCCCAATAGCGCTCCTGAAACAGAATATAGTACAATATGAGAAAGTTTGGGCACAGTGGCCTTATAATTAAAGAGATTAAAAATGAGATATGGTTTCCCCGTTCCTATCCCCTCTCTCCCCTCTTCTTCTGTTTTTCTCTCTTTTCCCCCTCTTTCTCTCTGTCTATCCTTTACAGTACTAATATAAGGGGTTTGATCTAAGATCCTCCTATAACTGTTAATTCTCCCGGACGGGGATCTACATAATAGAATCTAAATGCATAGGAGGTTACAAAATACTAGGAGCAGATCGACTCTTCTTGATCAATCAACTTTGAGATGCTTCGGGTTGTTCACTTTTAAATGTATATGTTAATTAAGTTTAATGTCTATAAACAACCATGTGATGTGAATGTACCCCTGTCAGAAAACAATAAAAATGTTTGAAATAAAAAAAAAAAGAAAAATAGCACCCCCAAGATGGAACACGTCGCAGTGAGGAGGAGAATTCAGAGTCCCTGAGGAGGATCCTGGAACATCAGAGGAACCGCGTGATGAGTTGCAAAATGCAAGCTCATAATTTTGCTAAATATCTGGGATTGGCGCCAAAGTCTGTAGCCGCGCCCCCTCTAGGTCGACTGGGACTCTTGATTTCACCAGAGGGAGGAGTCAGAGAGCCAACGGCTCAGTGCGGGGTTTGGCCAGATGTGGAGCATGCCAGCCTCATATGCACGTGGTCACTATCCAGGCACGACCGATGCTTGATCAGTCCCTGGCCATCAAACATTCCAATGGCTATTATCCTGGCCCAGTTGTTCGAGCTACCTGGAGGACTCTTGTGTATTACCTTCCAAGGCCAAGACAATCTACAGCTCCTGTGCCCACGGTGCCATCGACCCAGAGTAGAGCTGGAACTCACGTCCCGGTGTGAGCGGTGTGATGTGCCCTACCATCGGCCAGTGCAGGAGGCCGGGATCAGCCTATGTTCGCTCTCCATCCGGACGGAGAGCTGAATTCCTATCCCATGGTCCATCGGCTGCCAACATTAATGGACAAGCGGAAAGTGCAGAGCAGGTCTATAGGGACCTTATCTATGAGATTTTTCACCCACAGCGGAGGAGTGCAGGGGCTACCCTGTGTGGAGAATATTATGATGCCAGCTCAGATTCCGGGGTGGCATCCTCCAGAGGGGGTGCCCATGTCAGAGACTCCTTCTGACTACCAGTGCCGACCAAGATGCGGAAATGCCGCTACCAGACTCTGTGGTAGCCTCGCCGAAGTGGAGACCGTCCGCGGCTGCGGAGGAACTTCACGAAGAGGCAGAAGTGTTACATCCGTGCCGGGAGGTTCCTGTGACCACATCAGCCCAGCCGCTCATCGCGGGTGCTACAGCCCAGCTGATTGATGCGGACGTCACCATTCCCGCTCCGGAGATCGACTTGTCCCTAGTGGTAAGTGGTGCCTAGGTCACCCTAGTGGCGAGACTGAAGGTGCCGACTGCACACCACCACGTAGGGAAGACACTGTTCTGCGGCTCTCGGCCGAGACCGCCCTGAAGTTATTATGAGATCGTGACTTTCTTCCTCCCCACCCGAAAAAGGGGGGACCCAGGACATTACGGTGCCGGCCAAATCCCATGCTACGTTCCCTGTTGATGTGCTCACGGCATGATGTATTAACGCTGCGAGGAGTCCTATTCGGAAGCATGGATCCCCACATCGCGATTGCGGCAGGTTCTGTCCCCGGCAAGGCAAACCTTTGCTCCTATGTCCGCAGCACTGGGGACAGTGAGTGTTGCCACAGCTGTAAGTGTGAGGCGGTTCTCCTCTTATTGGTTATCAGGTGTAATAATTGCGTTAAAAATTAGCTTACACAAGTGCTGTTTTGTGAATCCAAAAAGTAATGCAATTCGTACATATCAAAGCACTGCAGAAAATCAGCTAATTTGCCGTTTAGCTGGGTCAGTTCCTTTTATGGAGATTTTGAACACAGCTGCTGCTTATTGTGTTCATGGCTCACTCACGTTGGTATAAAAATAGAATCTAGAACCGCACAAATATGTCAAAAACAAAGACATAAAAGATTCACCTTTGCTTTCTTTTTTTAAAGCCTGCGCACATTTTTCACATGAGGAAAACTAGATCATAATAAACCCTGCCTTCAAACTACAGATGTAGCCAGACTTACTGAGAAGCAAAAGTCTGCAGCGCCCGGGAGGATGCCTGCCACTATAGAGATCCAGCGGCGCCCAGGACGTTTTCTGGCACGGTAGAGCTCCTCTGTGCCCAGGATGGTGTCTGACACGATAGAGCTCCTCGGTGCCCAGGACATTATCTGCCACTATAGAGCTCCTCGGTGCCCAGGACGTTATCTGACATGATAGAGCTCCTCGGTGTCCAGGACGTTATCTGACACGATAGAGCTCCTCGGTGCCCGGGACGGTGTCTGACACGATAGAGCTCCTCGGTGCCCAGGACGTTATCTGACACGATAGAGCTCCTCGGTGCCTGGGACGTTATCTGACACGATAGAGCTCCTCGGTGCCCAGGACGTTATCTGACACGATAGAGCTCCTCGGTGCCCAGGACGGTGTCTGACATGATAGCGCTCCTCGGTTCCCAGGATGTTATCTGACATGATAGAGCTCCTCGGTGCCCAGGACGGTGTTTGACACGATAGAGCTCTTCGTGCCCAGGACGGTGTCTGACATGATAGCGCTCCTCGGTGCCCAGGATGTTATCTGACACGATAGAGCTCCTCGGTGCCCGGGACGGTGTCTGACACGATAGAGCTCCTCGGTGCCCAGGACGTTATCTGACACGATAGAGCTCCTCGGTGCCCGGGATATTATCTGACACGATAGAACTCCGGGGGCTCCATGCTTCTGAATGAGAGCACCCCCATAGAATTAGTCCTGCGGTACCACGTCGCGTGTGGACACTAAGCTTTGTTACATATGTATACTACTCAGGACAATAAATTATACGACAAAGGACCTCCAATAATCATCTGATATGAGATCAAACTGAAGAAAGATGCCTAGTTAAGGATCTTCAATCGTTGACTTCTGTGAGCAGCCGATTGTGGTTTAGCGATGATCCCTCCTTGGTTACTTACTAACAAATCTTATCCATAGCTCCTTTTTCATATTGTTCCCGTAACAAATAATATCAGAAATGCTTCTCATTCAAGGAAAAGCAAAAGGTCAGAGGTATGGTAGCGAGTTATCCTTAGGCTAAGGCCCCGCTCCCTCAGTCAGCGCGCCCGCACTGCATGCAGGCAGCACGCTGAGAGGCAATTGACCGCTACCTGCGGTCTGTAGGGAGCGGGAGCTGGAGCGGGGGGGGGGGGGCATGGTTTGAGCGGGGGTGGGGGGGTGGTTTGAACGGAGGGCTCTCGTGCTGTCGTACTCCTCGCCCCCCCCACGTCGGTCCCTCTCTCACTCCCGGTGCCCCTCGCACTCTGAAGCCAGGAGTCCCAGGGGCGAACAGCACAGAGGGAAGAACACACACAGGCACTCACACACTCACACACACACACACACACACACAGGCAAATACACACGGGGGTGAATCGGAACGGGGGGGGATCGGAGAAGGGGGGAATCGGAACGGGGGGGATCGGAGAAGGGGGGGAATCGGAAGGGGGATCGGAGGAGCAGAAGGGAGAAATCGGAGGGGGGGGGGATCGGTGCAAAGGGGGAATCCCCCCTAGTGTGCGGTACTGCACTGCAATCTCCCAGTGTGCGGTACTGCACTGCAATCCCCCCTTGTGTGCGGTACTGTCCTGCAATCCCCCAGTGTGCGGCACTGCACTGCAATCCCCTCTAGTGTGTGGTACTGCACTGCAATCCCCCAGTGTGCGGCACTGCACTGCAATCCCCCAGTGTGCAGTATTCCACTGAAATTCCCCAGTGTGCAGTTCAGCACTGCAATCCCCCCTTGTGTGCGGTACTGCAATCCCCCCTAGTGTGCGGTACTGCACTGCAATCCCCCCTAGTGTGCGGTACTGCACTGCAATCCCCCCTAGTGTGCGGTACTGCACTCCCCCCTAGTGTGCGGTACTGCACTGCAATCCCCCCCAAGTATGCGGTACTGCACTGCAATCCCCCCTAGTATGCGGTACTGCACTGCAATCCCCCCTAGTGTGCGGTACTGCACTGCAATCCCCCCTAGTGTGCGATACTGCACTACAATCCCCCAGTGTGCGGTACTGCACTGCAATCCCCCAGTGTGCGATACTGCACTGCAACCCCCCAGTGTGCGGTACTGCACTGCAATCCTCCAGTGTGCGGTACTGCACTGCAATCCCCCCTAGTGTGCGATACTGCACTGCAATCCCCCAGTATGCGGTACAGCACTGTAATCTCCCGGTGTGCGGTACTGCACTGCAATCCCCCCCAGGGTGCGGTACTGCACTGCAATCCCCCCCAGGGTGCGGTACTGCACTGCAATCTACCAGTGTGTGGTACTGCACTGCAATCTCCCAGTGTGCGGTACTGCACTGCAATCCTCTCTAGTGTGCGGTACTGCACTGCAATCCCCTCTAGTGTGCGGTACTGCACTGCAATCCCCTCTAGTGTGCGGTACTGCACTGCAATCCCCCCTAGTGTGCGGCACTGCAATCCCCCTAGTGTGCGGCACTGCAATCCCCCCTAGTGTGCGGCACTGCAATCCCCCCTAGTGTGCGGTACTGCACTGCAATCCCCCCTAGTGTCCGGTACTGCACTGCAATCCCCCCTAGTGTGCGGCACTGCAATCCCCCCTAGTGTGCGATACTGCACTGCAATCCCCCAGTGTGCGGTACTGCACTGCAATCCCCCCTAGTGTGCGATACTGCACTGCAATCCCCCAGTGTGCGGTACTGCACTGCAATCCCCCAGTGTGCGGTACTGCCTGGGCCCCCGGAGTGCCAGTCCCCATAACAAAGTGACTGCATCCTGGGCCCCTGGACTGTCAGTCCCCATGACAAAGTGACTGCATCCTGGGGGCCCCATTCCAGTTCTACAACTGTCAAACAAAATCCATTATTGGATTATTTGTTTAGGAAATGTATTACATACTCACTATAACATACACATAAAGATCCCTTATAAAGTTTGGTATTCGTTAGTTACGTGATAATACTTTTTGGCTTCAAGCTACACCATGAGGAACACACTGCAGCCACAGCTTTCCACTATGTGCCGAAAGATGCACAACGTAACCTAAAATCCCTGACTCATAATACAACCAAAAGCCAGAGGGTATTAACACCATGGCCATGTGCTGGATAACATTATAGAAGCAAAAGAAAGATCTACTGTTCCGGGAGAACACACATTCCTTGATGTGGAGGCTTTCATGTGTCATAATGCCTTCTGAATCCTTAATGCTAATTGGTTGAATGCCTCTCAGCATGATTACGCTAAGTGTAAATAGCCAAATATTAGAACAATGTCATAAAAATACTGACTGCAGGTGTCCTTTCTACTCATAGGGAAATCGTTACTGAAGCTAAACGTCCGAGGAAATGAAAGGAGCAATCCCTCCTAACTACCCTCCATTTATTAACAGGCTTGGTATCGGGGGTCCTACAAGAGTTTAACTGCATTATTTTCAGCTCCTGGGACCCCAGTTTCCGAGATAATTATTGGTTGAGTTACCAGTATTACTTCCTGGTTTTTAAAGGGATTTAAAAGGCCATTATTATGTTTATTATTATTGTTGTTATTATTATTATTATTATTATCCAATAGGAAGCCACAACCGATGATGGTGAAGCTTCCAATTGGGCAGATATATGGCAATCGTTTTGTTTCCCCCTAGGAAATTTAAACCCAGTAACTTCACCGGTACATATCTTGGGCACTGGGAAGTCCCCAGTGCTGAAAGAAGTGGTGTTTGGCTCGGGGGAACCTCCAGTTTCCACCCTGCAAAAGAACCAGAGGCCCCTTTAATGCTTACTGTACTTTATTTACATTTCACATTAAAATGTGGAAGACTGTGCATATTACCGCGCTCCTCCCTTTAGGAGTTTGCTGCTGGTAAAAGGACCGGCCTTACATATATGGAAAACAAAAGAACAGGTCCTGCGCTCCGACCAATTAATATACTAGTGACAAGTTTACATTTAGAACCTGAGTCTGTGTGACAAAGGAGTCTTTTGGTTGCATCTTTTGATCAAAACATGATTCAAGCTGCCAACCTCGTCACGGTAACCTCCGTTTAGCAGGTACCTGCACTGAATATATGCCATTTCTTACTGTCCTATGGACTCAACTTTGTGAAATGTGTGTGTAACTGTGTTTCCCCCACCCTCTGGGAGATCCCCGTTACCAGGTGTATGGTGCATGCTACCTGTTGGCTCACAAAATGCTGAGTTGTCCGCCGATGTTTGTGGGGACATTTACTCCATGGTATACAGCGCCTCCATCTGCTGTAAGCTCCAGATGTATGGAGGTAATCTCCTACGGTAGAAACTGTTACCTCTCCCCCAGTAAGATCACACACTAGGCAGGAGGTATATTCAACTGGAACTGATTTTATTCTTCTGTACACTCACAGTATCCAGGCAGTCCTGCCCAATATAGTCGCTAGTCTGGTCTCCAAACTTAGAATGGTCCCTGGACCTTCACTACAGATCAAGGGTCCCCGCAGCAGTCCTTGCTATTCCCCAGCCCTCTAGCAGGACCAGGGGAAACGGTAACGACTCCCCTTCCCCCCTAAGGGAAGAGGACCAGGGCCTGCCAGTGCACAGCAGCCCTGTGTGATACCTTGTCTCTCTCACGGTAGAGACACACTAAAGAATTTGGGGTTGCACCTCCCTTAAGCACAGTAGGGGGAAGGTACTAGGTCTGAACCGACGATTGGGTAGAGCACAGGCCTAATCTCACCTCCTACCCTGTCACTCAAGGGAAGCTGTCTGTGTGGGGAAAACCTATCATTGGTACTGGCACTGCCTGCTCTTACCAGGACTTGCATGCCAGTGAGGGCAGAATGGTAGCCAGAAACCAGCCATGGCTACATGTGAAAATGCCCTGAAGTGGTTAAATAAATGAAGCCTATGCTTTTGTGAATTAAAAGCTGGCAAAAGCTGTCCGGTTTCACATTAAAATGTGGGAGAAAAGCAAAATATTTTGGTTCATGGGATAGTAGTTCAAAGTTGAAGCAGCTGTATTTGTCCTGGAGAATTGTAGATGAGTTATAGGTTCTGATACCTTTGAATGGACACAACATGAGGGTCATTCACAGATTAAATTATATTACAGAGAGCTTTCAAACCCTCACAGGTATCTTCTTCATGTGAACACATAAAGAAGAGTTCATGGAATATAAACCTCTTATTAAGACGTTATAGATGTATTTAATAGTATTTTCGTGTTCTCTATGCTGGTGGTTTTAATTCCATTCCATTTATTGGTTATAAATGACCATTGATCATTGCAATATGCTTTTAATGACCTGTGAATAAAACTATAAGGGGGTTACTCGTGGCAAGGTCAGGGCCGCCAACAGAAATCATTGGGACCAGGAAAAATAGCAGGGCCCTCAGCACACTGGGGCTGGGGGGTGGGAGAGAAGTGATGGGCCTGAGGGGGAGAAATAAAGCAGGCATCGGGGAGAGTAGGGAGGAAGTATGGGCATGAGGGAGAGTAGGGAGGAGGTATGGGCATCAGGGAGAGTAGGGAGGAGGTATGGGCGAGAGTAGGGAGGAGGTATGGGCATGGGGGAGAGTAGGGAGGAGGTATGGGCATGGGGGAGAGTAGGGAGGAAGTATGGGCATGAGGGAGAGTAGGGAGGAAGTATGGGCATGAGGGAGAGTAGGGAGGAGGTATGGGCATGGGGGAGAGTAGGGAGGAGGTATGGGCATGAGGGGGAGTAGGGAGGAAGTATGGGCATAGGGGAGAGTAGGGAGGAGATATGGGCATGGGGAGAGTAGGGAGGAGGTATGGGCATGAGGGAGAGTAGGGAGGAGGTATGGGCATGGGCGAGAGTAGGGAGGAGGTATGGGCATGGGGGAGAGTCAGGAGGTATGGGCATGGGGGAGGGTAGGGAGGAGGTATGGGCATGGGGGAGAGTAGGGTGGATGTATGGGCATGGGGGAGAGTAGGGAGGAGGTATGGGCAGGGGGAAGAGTAGGGAGGAATGGGCATGGGGAGAGTCAGGAGGGGATATGGGCATGGGGGAGAGTCAGGAGGGGGTATAAGAGGTATTGGCATGGGGAGGAGGTATGGGTACGCTGGAGAGACAGAATGGGCTATGGGCATGAGAGAGAGTAGGAGGCGGTATGGGCATGAGGGAGAATAGGGAGGAGATATGGGCATGGGGAAGGAGTATGAGGAGGTATGGGCATGGGGAAGAGGTTATGAGAAGTGGGGGCAGGGGGTATAAGATATGGGGAGGAGGTATAAGGAGGTATCATTATAGGGGAGCGGGTATGAGGATGTATGGATATGGGTAGAGAAGGTATAAGGAGGTATGGGGAGGGGGGGAGTGGGTATGGGGGAGGGGGAGAAAATATGGGTATGGGGCGAGGGGGTATAAGGCGGTATGTGTATGGGGAAGGTGGTATAAGGAGGTATCGTTATATGGGAGGTGGTAGGAGGAAGTATGGGTAGAGGAGGTATAAGGAGGCATGGAGGGAGTGGGTATGGGGCAGGGGGTATAAAAAGATATGGGGAGGGGGTATAAGGAGGTATTGTTACAGGGGTGGGAGTATGGGTATGGGGGGAGGGGGTATAAGAAGATATGGGTATAGGGGGGTAGGAGGTATAAGGAAGTATAGGGGAGGGGGTATGAGGAGGTATGGGGCAAGGGCGTATAGGTATAGGGGGAAGGAGTGTAAGGAGGCATGCGGGGAGGGGTTATAAAGAGGTAGGGGGAAAGGGAGTAGGAGGAGGTATGGGTATGGGGAGAGGGGGCAGGAGGAGGTATGGGTGTGGGGGGAGGGGGTATAAGTGGAGGGGGTATGAGGCGGTATGGGGGATGGGGTATGAGGCGGTATGGGGGATGGGGTTTGAGGAGGTATGGGAACCAGGGAGGGGGTATAAAGAGGCATGAGGGAGGGGGTATGAGGAGGTATGAGAGGAGGGTGTATAAAGAGGTATGAGTATGGGGGAGGGGGTTTGAGGAGGTATGGTAATGAGGGGCATGAGTAAGGGCATGGGGGAGGGTGTATGAAGAAGTATGGGTATGGGGAGGAGGTATTAGGAGGTATAGAGGGAGGAAGTATGAGGCGGTATGGGCATGAGGGAAGGGGGTATGAGAAGATATGGGTATGGGAGGGGGTATAAGGAGGTATGCACATGGGGCAGGGGGTATAAGGAGGTATGGCCATAGGGAGGGGGTATAAGGAGGTATGGCCATGGGGAGGGGTATAAGGAGGTATGGCCATGGGGATGGGGTAAAAGGATATATGGGCATGGGGGCTATGAGGAGGTATGGGTATGGGGGGAGGGGGTATAAGGAGGTATGGGGGAGGGGGTATAATCAGGGATGGGTATAGGGAGGGTGTATAAGAAGGCATGAGCATGGGGAGAGGGGTATAAGGAGGTATGGGGGAGGGCGTATAAGAATGTATGGGGGAGGGGGTAAGAGGAGGTATGGTTATGGGGGAGGGGTATAAGAAGGTATGGAGGGACAGGGTATAAGGAGGGAGAGGGGACGTGGTATGGGCATGGAGGAAAGTCAGAAGAGGGCATAAAGGAGGTATGGGCATGGGGTAAGATGGTATAAGGAGGTATAGGCGTGGGGAGAGGTGGGAGAGGGTAAAAGGAAGTATGGGCATGGGGCAAAGGCAGGTGGGGATATGAAGAGGCATGGCGGGAGGGGGTATAAGGAGGTAATGGGCCTGGGAGAAAGTATAAGGGGGTAATTGGCCTGGCAGGGGAAATGGGGGCAATGGGCCTGGAGGGAGTATAAGAGGGTAATGGGCCTTGGGGGGTGGGGGGGAAGTATAAGGGGGTAATGGGCCTGGGAGGTTATCAGAGGCCTGCTGGAGGCCAACGAAAGAGGCATTCAGGCCGGAGGAGCAATGGCTTGTAAACGGAAAAGTCCTACAGGCCCGTGAAGAGGGTGGGGGAGAGGATGGGTGGCGGGCAGAGAAGGGGAGGGCACTACAGGTTGCGGATAAGCCTGCTGGAAGTCTGCAAGAAAGTCCAGGCCTAAAGGGACAGCGTCCAGCAGAGCGGAGGTGCGGGCCATACACTGTAGGGTCGCCGGAAGGGGGTTGGCCCTCTTGACTGACTGGGCCCGGGACAGAAGTCCAGATTGTCCCACTCTGTCGGCGGCCCTGGGCACGGTCTTCACAAAAGACATTCTTTGGATTATACGTCCTTTGTTACCAGGAATGAGTCGGAATTTGACCACTCCAAATTCTGGGGTATATCTTAAAGCTTTTAATGTGAACATTAAAATTGACCATTGAGAAATGAGTTAGGACATTAGTATATACTGTATAAATAAAACAATGCTATGGTACTTTATCTTAATTCAGATACCAGTGACCATTCTGTGTCATTCTATTCAGTTTCCGCATCACTGAGATTCCTACATGCCGCCTCCAACAGACCATTGCTCAACCAAGAACGTTGACAATTTAACACTATTGTTCTTTATCTAACTAATTTAATGTGATTTTCTGAACTAACAAGTATGCGATGGTCACAATCACTGGAGCGCCAGACCCTGGGACGTCGCAGGGAAATTTCCAAAATATTGGCCAACGCATTCTGCATGTGCTCGCCTAGCTGTAGCTGTAAAGCCTGGGCTGTTTAACGTATCAAGATGGCTCAAACGCTCTAAAGATGAATGGAAATATGTGGGCTGGGAATTACTTATAGGGAAAGGGAAAGGACACTGAAACAGCATCAAAAGGCATGATAGGATGATGGAATCCAGGAAATCAGTGGCGCAATCTGGGGAAGGGGGACTTACAAGACAAGGATCATTGAGAATACTGTACCTACTGTACATCCATAAGTGAACAAAGGCTGAAGATTGTACGATAATGCTAAATGTAAGAAAGACGGAGCCTTTGATTGAGCCACCTGTACTGAAGCAGGGATATCCTTAAAACCTGACCTCTTGGTGGCCCCTGTGGAAGGGAGTTCAGCAGCCCTGCCTTAAAAATACATACCTTTATTGTAGCAAATTAAAGTGTTCCATACGATGTGTGTGCTAAAATGAAAAAATATCTATATTTTGGTTAATGAAGGGCTGGTGACTGCCACTTCTATTGTGTTCATTTGTTTAGCACATTCTTTATTTTAATTCTAGCACAATTATCATGAGCTCTCCCCTTACAGTGATGGGGAAGTTATCCCTAGGTGCGACTAAGGGGGTAATTCTACATCCACCAAAGTACTGTTCGTGCCGTTTATATGGACAAAAATCCCCATTTACGTTAATGAGGATTTAAAGACTAAAACGTTCACAACGGTCGCTTGGGGCGAGACAGAAAAAGTCCCGACATGTTTATTTTGAACAATGAATCTAACATTACTTGAACATTTTGTCATTTATATTACAAAATTAATATATTTTTTGATGCTATTTTTCTGTTTTAATCTAACAGAGGGTCTTGCCACCTCGAACAGCTCTGCTGAGGACAGCGTTATGAATGTTCTGTGGATTCCCACATCTGGCTTACAGGCACATCTGTTTGGCACCAGAGGATCATCCTGTCACAAGGTTAAAACAAGAATATAGAGAGCAGGACCGTATGGGCCCTAAGCAGCTTATTCTATAGCGCATTTGTCAAATGAGGTGATATCTTGCCGTTGTAATTAATTAACGTAGAAACTAAGGCATATTTATGTATGTTAAAGATTTTAGGGGCTATTCATGAAATTGTGATGGTGCAGTAACTTGCCCCTTCTGTGCGATGATCGGCACTATTTCAGTGGAATGAATCACCCCTAAATATGGCTCTTGGTGAAGAGCTTGTTGCTCAGAAGACATGGATGCCACAGAAGAGGTGGTTCCCGTAGAAGGTAAAAGATCTTATAGATGATTTTGCGAGAGACGCACGGCAACCCTACATGTGTTGGAGTTCATCACATGAGGGTGCTCCCTTCCATCCGGCGTCATCGTCTCCTGCTCACATCAGCAGCAGCTACGGACGCATGCAGGACCACCAGTGGAACAGCTACCCTACCCATCCGTGCCTTGTACCGGTGATATATGATTTACAGATCCTATTTCCTGTGAGGGCATTACTGTTTTGATATTATTCTTTTTATACGTAAAAGGTGTTACACTATTGCGTGTCCCTGCGCTTTTCTTTCTTTTTTTAAATCAAACAAGTGACTCCTACTGATCTTAATTGATCTGTTTATCAGAACAGAAGAATAATGAATTTATATATCGCTGACATGGCATGGGGGGTGCTTACCAAACAGCGACCGGATAGGCTGGGACTGTTCTTAGGGTGTAGAGTGACAGGGAAGGTATACTTACTGTAGCTTTCAGTATGTATGAACAGTAGGTGCACATGCATGTAAGAGGGTGGGTGTGCGCGCCCGCACAGCAGCATATATTCTGTGATGCCTTATTAGCTGAATAAATCATCGCTTATTAGACTTTCTTATCAAGTATTTTGTGCAGTTCCCATCTTGGAATTATTTATTTGTTTTTGCTAAGTGAAAAAAAAAAAAGAAACGGTTCGTCTCATCGACCGGATTCCTGATATAAAACATGAAATGTATTTTGAAACTTGTACTTGTAACGGGTTTTCCTCACCCAATCGCATATAGAGTGCATGTGAGGGGGAACCTATATGTTACCAGGTGTGGTGCAGTATACCTGTTAGGCTCACAGGAGGCCTGACCCTCCGCTAGTGAGAGCCTGGGGTGACTCCTCTGGAACGATCTTACTTACAGCGCCTCCACCTATGTAGGATTCTAGGAGTGTAGAATGTACCCCACACAGGACACACATATAAGAACCACATACACCAAAGGTATATATAACACAGGTTTACTATATGCAGATAACATCACACAATACACGTGCATCAACCATATGACCTCCACAGTGTATAACCTCACCCTGTAACACTACTTCCCCGGATGATAACCCTACACCGTGTCCACAGTCCCCAATGTCATTCACTCCCACATAGGAGTGTATACCTCGTGCCCACCACCGTGTACAAGCACACCGTGTCCACAGTATAACCCTTGTCCCGTGGTCAGCGCTGCCACTATGTGTGAGTACCCTGTTGGTGCACTTATATAACGATACCTGCCCAGTGCGACGGCACCTGGGCTTTAAAAGATCTTCAAAAAGGATCCGCCGATCTCCGGTGCGACGTCCTGGTTTCACTAGCGTGGTGATCCGTTAGGGGCGATCCCACCCTGGAGATAGTCCTGCTCTCTCGGTACCGTAGGCTTGATCCCAAGCCTCTTCGTGGGAAGCGCAGCGTCCGCTGTGTCCCTCACTTACAATATATATGTTACTAATGGGCAGGGTCCCTAACCTAGGGCCTGTCCCTGAAGCACAACAAGCTGTAAGGGTGACTCAGGACCTCACTGGGACCTAGGAGGCTGCTGGCCTAATGCAGCGGGTCACAGACCCCTGCACTCACCTCCTACCCCTAGCTCTCCCTGGTCCTGACTGAACATGGGCTCCGCACACGAAATGTTTCAATCCCTGAGAGCAGGGAGATACTCCAGCCCTATAGGCTCCCTGGCGTCATGTGGTGCGCTTCTGAGGCTCATGGGACATGTAGTCTCTGCTATTTGCCTCTCCTGAATGGTGGGGGGTTTGCACACTATAACTGCATATGCGCGAGCTAACAGGGGCCTCCCGCCGCATCTCTGTGCATGCGCGAGAACAAACATGGCGACGCCCTGTACTGTCGGGCCACCGCGGAGCGTTCCGGAGCGCTCCCTGCTCGGCCCCTACCCTCCTGAAACTCCGGCGGGTCTGCTGCTTGGCTCCGGCAGCACTACCAGCGCGCCCGGTAGCGGAGGTAACGAGGGGGGGTCACGGAGCACAAAAGAGCCCAGGGCTACACACTCCCCCTGGTAAAAACCCCAACGCCTCGCTTGGACCACATTCTAAACAACTATATACTGAAGTTATATAATGAAACTTTGCATGACATCATTATATAATAAAAATGCAGCAATCAATCACAATCTTACACCTTGTCAGCTCTATATCAGATTGTACATGTCATTGAACATCACAATTACAGACTGCACTTTACTGCGAGCCCACTGCTCAGCCTCATAATGGGGTGCCCCAATTTGGTCATAGGTTACCCGGGTTGGAGGGTACCTTACTCTTTGGCTCCGGCTGGGCTGTTCCTCAGCAACTCCCTCTGGGGAGTAATAGGTACAGTCCTGAGGCTCTTGAGAGGAGACCCTTGAGAGGAGAAATGTCTCTGAACAGTCTCTGTTTGGCTCAAAGCACGGGCTCTGTGGATCCAAAAGCTGGCCCTCTGAAGCCACCTTAGTAGGCATTGGCCTACGGGGCCCTTTACCCGTAGCTCCTCCGGGAGATGCCCCTCAGTGGGAGGGTCCCTTTGGGAGGGTCCTTCCATAGGATCTTCAGGAGTCTCAGAGTTGGTATGATTTACAGTCTCTTGCCCAATCTCTGACAACTCTGGCTCACCGTTCAGCGGTGTGGCCAGTATTTCTGCTTCCTCGTCTCCCACTTGTGGAATGGGGAGAAGATGATTACGATGCCAGACCTTTACCCGGCCTTCAGTGTCTTTGATGCGATAGACCGGGAGGCCAAGCATCTGTGACTCTACCTCATATACACCATCTCGCCATCGGTCCGCCAATTTATGTTTCCCGGGGACTCCCAGATTACGAAGCAACACAGCGTCCCCAGGATGAAGCTCCCGATGTTTGACTTTATGGTCGTATCATCTTTTATTGTCCCCATTCAGTTTAGCTGTAGACTTCTCGGCCTGTTGGCAAGCCTGTTGCAAATTGTCCTTAAGTCTTTGCACATTTGAAATGGGTAGCATTGTGTATCCCATCCGTTGAAACTCTAAGACGTACATCTACTGGCAGTTTCGCCTCTCGTCCAAACATAAGGAAGTATGGGGAGAATCCAGTTGACTCGTGGCGAGTACAGTTGTACGCGTGGACCAGGGCCTCCACGTGTCAACTCTATTCAGTCTTCTGAGCACCCTTTAGGGTTCCGAGCATGTCCAATAAAGTCCTATTAAATCGTTCTGGCAAAGCGTCTCCTTCGGGGTTGGTACGGAGTCGTCCGCGATTTAGCGATGTTCAGCATTTTGTGCAATTCCCGGATCAAAGTGCTCTCAAAATCTCAACCTTGGTCTGAGTGAAGCCGGTTGGGAAGACCGTAGTGAACGAAGTACTTCTTCCATAGTATTTTTGCCACTGTGATGGCTTTCTGGTGTTTAGTGGGGAAGGCCCGAGCATACCGGGTATAATGGTCTGTGATGACCAGCACGTTACATATTTCTCAAGTATCAGGCTCGATGCACAGAAAGTCCATACACACCAGGTCCATTGGGCCAGAACTCTTCAGATGGCCCATGGGTGCTGCTCTGGTAGGCAGGGTCTTGCGTTGTATACACCGGGAACAACGGCGACAGTGTTGTTCCACCGCTTCTCGCATTTTGGGCCAGAAGAAGCGGTCTCTGACCAATCCAAAGGTCTTCTCTACCCCGAGATGTCCATGTTCATTATGTAGGGACTTCAATACCATATATCTTAAGTTCTGGGGTAAGACCAATTGTCGCCTATCAGGGTGGTTGTGATACTGTACTACCCGATACAGCAAGCAGTTGTCAATTTCAAACTTGTCCACCTCACGCATTAGTGAAGCGATCAGGTCTCTGGGAGCGCGTTTCAGTAGAGACGGATTGCCGAATGATGCTGATTACCAGATCTCTCACTTGGTAGTCCACCAGGTCCTTCCATCGTATTACCTTGTCGTGAGTTATATTCATCCCCTTTGGATTGCAGTAGGCGGCTGGGATAGCCTGCGACTGGCATCATAACGAGTCTGCA
This sequence comes from Ascaphus truei, assembly GCF_040206685.1. Classification (NCBI taxonomy): domain Eukaryota; kingdom Metazoa; phylum Chordata; class Amphibia; order Anura; family Ascaphidae; genus Ascaphus; species Ascaphus truei. The sequence goes on along the minus strand of NC_134485.1, from coordinate 433,957,788 downwards.
ACCCGTAGTTCTGAGAAGGCCACTTGATCGTTGATGATGGCGGCTGTGCTACACATAGCTCGCATCCCGGGTCCTGGGATTTCTTCCCACTCATCATTATCTGGAGTAGCACTTAGTCCTGGTCGTCGGGATAAAGCGTCGGCTCCGATGTTCAAAGGCCCCGGCTTATACTTCAGAGAAAATTGGTAATTGTATAGGGCTTCCAGCCATCGGTGACCTGTTGCATCCAATTTGGCGGAGGTCTGAATGTACGTGAGGGGATTGTTGTCCGTCCTTACCTCAAACGTAACACCATAAAGATAATCATGGAGTTTTTCCGTGATCGCCAATTTGAGAGCTAGAAACTCTAACTTGTGTACGGGGTATTTTTGCTCACTGGGTGTCAGACTGCGGCTGACGTAGGCTACGGGCCGAAGACCCTCAGGGTGCTTCTGATGTAAGACTCCGCCCAGTCTATTGAGACTGGCATCCACGTGCAGAACGTAGGGCTGTTCTGGGTCAGCGTATTCAAGCACCGGGGCTTCCATCAGACTTTTCTTCAAATTCAGGAAGGCCCGTTGACATTCGGACGTCCACTTATCACCGAACGGCTGAGGGGCCGAAGTGGTCTTTCATCCTGTATCTTCGGGATATATCTTCAAAAGATTGTTGAGGGGTTTAGCTCGACTGGAGTACCCCTCCACGAAGCGACGGCAATATCCACAGAAGCCCAAGAATGATCGTAGCTCTGTGACATTCTCAGGACGAGGCCAGTTCACTACCGCTGCTACTTTAGCCGGATCGGTGGCAATTCCTTGTGCAGACACAATGTGTCCCACGTACGTCACCGAGGTGTGACAGAAACGGCAATTGTCGAGCGACAACTTCAACCATTCTTTACCCAGACGGTCTATCACCTTCAGCAACTGCTCTTTGTGCTCTTCCAGGGTCTTTCCGAAGACAATGATGTCGTCCAGGTAGACTAGACACTCCCGAGGGTTCATGTCTCCGAACCGAGAGCGCCCTGCACCGCCACACCGCTGACGTCACCGGTTCATGAGCCGCGGGCACTGACATCCAGTAGGTCTCTCCAATTGCGCATCAGGCTGTTGACAGGTTGCGGACGGCATCCGTGAGTCATAGTACTATCCCCCATTTATTGTAAGTGTGGGTAGTTTGAGTTTTTAATTTTTAATAAAGTGTAGTACGTATTACACCATCTGTGTCAACCTTCCCTTCCTGCATGGGTATGCTGTATCCGCTTTCCCTGTGAGTGCGGATGGTCGTACGGAAGGAAGAATCACCGCGGTCGGTCATGTGGGATCCGTGAACTATCGTGTTGAAGTGAAGACATCAGTACAGATTCTCTCCCCTGTATGCACAAGCTAATATCTTGTAAGTGGGGTTTCTATGTCCATTGTTCTGGTTAGGGGCAAGAACTGTTGCATATTGCGCAATTGGTGTGTTTCTTTTCTGTTTCTACAGAATCACTGTGGACATCGTTAAGGAACTTATCACCCACCTGGAACTTTGTCTATATTCCATCTACCAATCCTAAGAAGCCCCCATCTGAGACTGTTTCATTTGGATTACGGTATCTTGGATATTAATTCTAGCGCCGAGAACTCTTATTTTGTATTTGCATCACTCAATCTAATGGTGTGTTGGGCGCTGCAACTGCAGCCCACATCCATCTCACTTGTGGAAAACACAGTCCGTCGTTCATTCAACTTGGCTGTCAGTCGACCTTTCCACTCATTTGGCAGTATCGAATCTCCGAAGTTGAAGGCCAGGTCGACGAGCTGCTCACCCACTGCAGCGGCGTTCACCTGTGGCATTGTTTCCACAGGGTTGACTGGATATATGCGGCCCTAACTCTGTCCTGCATCGAGGTCCATTGGAAATGGAGAAATATTCTGAACATATACATAGGTGCGTAGAGGAATTTTAGTCGTCCATTCTCTTACTTCGGGTATTACCCTATACCCTCTCGGAACGTCTTCCTCAGGGGTACTCTCCAGAGAGAAAAGATGGTCGGTATCATCTCGATTGGGATAGCGGCACCAGACGGCCATATGCTGCACTCCCCCTGGTAAAATGGTCGTCAGTCCGCGTTGACGATTGTAGAGGTCCCCGTGACGCTCTAAAGCATATACCCGGTTGCACTCCTCACGCAGGCCAGGATCGAGTAGTGGGTTGGCCATAGGCAGCTCGTTGGTCTCTTTCAAGTATGCCCTGATTATAGCTTGCACTATGTCGGTATTGGTTCCCAGGATGATTGGGTACTTGCTGTCAGGAATCGGCGTCCTCCGCGCTCCCCACACAGAGCACTCTCTCCCCTCAGGGAGTCCCTGGACACACAAAACAATCCTGCCTTACCGACCTCTGCGGCTCCCCGCCCCTGCCGCCGTCGCGGGATCACTCCCCTCGGCGATTCCTCTGCTCAGCGCCGGGCGCGCCCACGCCCGCCCGCGCGCACACCTGCACCATCCATTGGCTCGGTCCACGCGCGTACACGCGTTACAGAGCACGCTCATTCTGCACACTCTTCTTCCCGTCCCCCGGACCTCAGGCTCCGCCTCCGCACTCCACACGAGCATACTCAAGTTACCAACAAGACTCACCTGGCCTGTTATGCCTGCACCAATCTGCAGTGTCTCCCTGTAGCTCTTCCTGTCCCGCCTCCGTTCCTAATTGGACCTTCCTGCTTTATCTAGCTCCTCTCTGCTCTCAGTCTTTGCTCGACATAGTCTCTGTATGGAAGTACTTCTGGATTCTCTCAGTGTTTTCACAGGTTCTGAAGCGGCTTGTACGACTACCCCCTCTGGCTCTCGATCTCGGCACTCCTTGGACAACGCTCACTCTTGTAACCCCTTGAACACGGGTTGGACTACGACCTATCTCCGCTCTCCACTCCCTGACCTCGGCAAGGCAGTCTTCACTCTCTCTCTACAACCGATACCGGCAAGTATTGTCTACCTTACTACACCTGGCCTGGCAACACTTTATACCACACTCCGGACACGCTCCCTTTGCTGCGGGTGCGTGTATTACCACTTCCCCCTTCAGCTCAGGGGACGGGTCTGGTCTGCGGGCAGCACCGGCGTAACATTATGTCGAGCCCACAAGACGCAGACCAGACCGAACTTCAACAGTTTCTCTCCAATCTGCTTCAGCAAAACCAGGCCATGGCGGATCAAATTGTGGCACTTGCACGCCAGGTCGCAGTACTCTCAGACCGAGTACCGACCGCGACCTCGCCAAATGTAAGCCCCCACTCCGCAAGCGCAGTTAGCAGCTCCGATGTAAGGATTCCTCCCCCCAAGCCTTTTGCAGGTGAACCGCAAGAATGTAGGGGTTTCCTAAACCAGTGTGAGGTACAGTTTGAAATGGCCCCCCATCTCTACAATACTGGTCGCAAGAAGGTAGCCTACATTTATAACCTCCTCACTGGCAGCGCCCTAGCTTGGGCTTCCCCGGTTTGGGAGCAACGTTCTGATCTTACCCAATATTACCCGGCATTTAAAGCAGAGTTCCAACAAGTATTCGATTCCCCCGCTCGTCGGGAGATGGCATCTGTTTCTCTTCTCCAGATCACTCAGGGACGGCGAATGGTGACACAGTATGCTGTGGAATTCCGGACTCTAGCAGCCGAGACTAACTGGGGACAAGAGGCTCTCGTCTCCGTATTCTGGCAAGGCATGACAGATCCCATCAAGGATGAACTCTCTCGCCAATCCAGGCCGGATCAATTGGAGGTCCTCATTGATTTTGCCGTCCGAGTGGATCAACGTATCCAGGTACGCCGCTCAGAGCGTCAGCGCACTCGCTTCCATAACTTTCAGGTTCCGTTCTCCAGTACTCCCAGCAGCACTCCTGCTCCCCCAAGTGCTACCACACCTCTTCGTCCTGCACTGGAGTTGCCAGAGCCAATGCAATTGAGGGTACAACACATCCGCACACCGATACGGCAGTTCCGCCACGCCGGGAGATTGTGTTTCTACTGCGGATCTATTGAGCATCTGGTTCGGGAGTGTCCACTGCGTCCGGGAAACGGGAACACCCAGTGAGTTCAGAGGGGCTCTCTCTGGGTGTAATGTCTCCACGTCCCCTTCATAAAGGTGAACTCCCTAAGAAACTTACATTTCCAGTCTCCCTTTCAGGCGATAAGTTCCAGACTTCTACCGCCGCTTTCATTGACTCAGGAACTGGAGGAAACTTTGTGGACCTTGAATTCACCAGGTTAAACTGCATACCGCTCGTGAGGAAGAAGGTTCCCATCGCACTCGTCGGTATCGATGGACGTCCTCTTGCCCCGGCCCACATCTCCTTAGAGACGGCCCCCTTGCTTCTGTCCTCACATCTGCACAAGGAGATCTTAGTTCTCGATGCCATTCACGCTCCTGGGATACCCATCACCCTTGGTCTTCCTTGCTACAGCTTAACAATCCTCTCATTGACTGGACTTCCTCTGCTCCCATCTCCTGGAGGCCGAGTTCAGACGAGACTCATCAACTGCTGGCCAATACCTCTGTTCCCGAAGTTATTCTACCTTCTGTTTACCACCAATTCTGGGACGTTTTCAATAAGGTACAGTCAAACCTTTTGCCGCCACACAGGACTTACGATTGTCCGATCGATCTGGTTCCAGGTTACTCCCTACCCAAGTCCAAGACCTACCCCTTGTCGTTACCAGAATCTCACGCTATGGATGAATATATCCAGGAAAATCTCAAGAAAGGCTTTATTCGTCCCTCACATAACTATCAAAAATCGTTACCCCCTTCCTCTCATTACCGAACTGTTCGATAAATTACAGGGGGCCAAGATTTTTTCCAAGTTGGATCTACGTGGTGCCTATAACCTGGTGCGCATCAGGAAGGGGAATGAATGGAAAGATCTCCAGGACCATATACGCCACACCTCCTACGTCCTTTCCCGTCTCCGTGAACACCATTTGTACGCCAAACTGGAGAAGTGCACCTTTCATCAGACCTCTACTCCGTTCCTGGGGTACATCATTTCCGATGAGGGGTTTATGATGGACTCCGGTAAACTTCAAGCAGTCACTGAATGGCCAAGACCCAATTCTCTCAAAGCCATACAACGTTTTTTAGGGTTCGCTAATTACTATCGTAAGTTTATACGGAGTTTTTCTACCATTGTGGCACCCCTCACTGCGCTCACCAAAAAAGGTGCTGATCCTTCTGCTTGGTCATCCGAGGCCATCTCTGCCTTTGAGACACTCAAGGAAGCCTTTATATCCGCACATATTCTCTGTCATCCCAACATTGAACTTCCCTTCGTCCTGGAGGTCGACGCTTCTGATTGCGGCGCTGGAGCCATTCTTTCTCAGAGACCTACGCCTCAAGATAAGTTACACCCCTGTGCATATTTTTCCAAGAAATTCTCATCCGCTGAGCGGAACTATGACGTGGGTAACAGGGAACTTCTGGCCGTGAAGATGGCTCTTCAAGAGTGGAGACACCTGCTGGAGGGGTCGAAAGAGCCGTTTACTATTCTCACAGACCACAAGAACCTTCTTTACATAGAAAACGCTCGACGCCTTGGTCCACGACAGGCTCGTTGGGCTCTTTTTTTTTCTCGATTCGATTTTCACCTTTCCTATATCCCCGGGACCAAGAACGTAAAGGCAGACGAACTCTCCCGAATACATTCTTCTGAAGAGAGACCAGAGGAACCTTTGGAGACTATACTTCCACAAGAGAGGATTCTCGCCACGTCTTCTTTCAAGAATCTTGACAAGATTTTGCACTCCCAGAGACGCATTCCCAAGGACTTGGTCGCTCCCGACAACAAATTCTTCGTACCTTCCAAATTTGTTCCAGAGGTCCTGTCTTGGGGTCACTCCTCTAAATCTGCAGGTCATCCAGGTTTTAAGAAGACTACTGATCTCATTCGTCGGAATTTCTGGTGGCCAAGGATGTCTCAAGATATTCTGGAGTTTACCCGCGCGTGCCCCACGTGCGCTCAAAGCAAGACTCTCCGTCAAAAGCCTCAGGGTTTTCTGTTACCTCTTCCAGTTCCCGACCGCCCCTGGTCCCACATTTCGATGGACTTCATCGTGGAGTTGCCCAGGTCCAGACAAATGAACACTATCTTGGTGGTCGTGGACAGGTTCTCGAAGATGTCCCATTTTATTCCACTTAAAGGATTACCCACCTCCCCCGCCCTTGCCGATATCTTTACGGAGCAGATTTTCCGGATTCATGGGATCCCTTTGTCCATTGTTTCTGACAGAGGTTCTCAGTTCGTATCCAAATTTTGGAGAGCTTTCACGAAGAGATTGGGCATCTCTTCTTCTTTCTCTTCCGCCTATCATCCTCAGTCCAATGGACAAACGGAGAGAATCAATCAATCCCTGGAGAAGTACCTGAGATGTTTCATATCCGATTTCCAGGATGATTGGGCTCAACTCCTTTCTTGGGCAGAGTATGCCGTCAATTCTGCCAAAAACGAGGCCACCCGGGAGTCGCCCTTCTTTATAAATTATGGGTTCCACCCTCCCTGTCTTCCCATCCCCAACATCCCTTCTGGAGTACCAGCCGTGGATGAACGCATTTCTTCTCTCCAAACCGCATGGTCCAGGATTCAGTCTACCCTTCTCGACTCCTCCCACAGATCGAAACTACAGGCCGATCGTCGTCGTCGTCGTTCGGCGCCCAGTTACAAACCAGGGGATTTGGTATGGCTCTCCTCTAAGAATATCCACCTCAAGGTACCATCTCCTAAACTGGCACCTAAGTTCCTGGGTCCCTTTCCTATTTGTGAACAAATCAATCCCGTGGCATACCAGCTCCAACTACCACCCAGTATGAAGATTCCCAATGTCTTTCATGTGTCCCTCTTAAAACCATTCATCTGCAGTCACTTCTTTCCGGATCAGACTCGTAAACCGGACCCCATTACTGTCCAAAATAACGAGGAATACGAAGTTCACTCTCTTTTGGATTCTCGCCTATCCAGGGGCCAGCTCCAGTTTTTGGTGCAGTGGAAGGGCTTTGGCCCTGAAGAGAGATCTTGGGTACCTTAAAAGGACATCCATGCCCCGGCCCTTCTTAAGTCCTTCAGGAAAAAGTTTCCAGAGAAACCGTTCATGGACCGTCCTGAGGCCGTTCCTGAAGAGGGGGTACTGTCAGGAATCGGCGTCCTCCGCGCTCCTCACACAGAGGACTCTCTCCCCTCAGGGAGTCCCTGGACACACAAAACAATCTTGACTTACCGACCTCTGCGGCTCCCCTCCCCTGCCGCCGTCGCGGGATCACTCCCCTCGGCGATTCCTCTGCTCAGCGCCGGGCGCGCCCACGCCTTCCCGCACGCACACCTGCACCATCCATTGGCGCGTACACGCGTTATATACCACGCTCATTCTGCACACTCTTCTTCCCGTCCCCCGGACCTCAGGCTCCGCCTCCGCACTCCACACGAGCATACTCAAGTTACCAACAAGACTCACCTGGCCTGTTATGCCTGCACCAATCTGCAGTGTCTCCCTGTAGCTCTTCCTGTCCCGCCTCCGTTCCTAATTGGACCTTCCTGCTTTATCTAGCTCCTCTCTGCTCTCAGTCTTTGCTCGACATAGTCTCTGTATGGAAGTACTTCTGGATTCTCTCAGTGTTTTCACAGGTTCTGAAGCGGCTTGTACGACTACCCCCTCTGGCTCTCGATCTCGGCACTCCTTGGACAACGCTCACTCTGGTAACCCCTTGAACACGGGTTGGACTACGACCTATCTCCGCTCTCCACTCCCTGACCTCGGCAAGGCATTCTTCACTCTCTCTCTACAACCGATACCGGCAAGTATTGTCTACCTTACTACACCTGGCCTGGCAACACTTTATACCACACTCCGGACACGCTCCCTTTGCTGCTGGCGCATGTATTACCACTTCCCCCTTCAGCTCAGGGGACGGGTCTGGTCTGCGGGCAGCACCGGCGTAACACTTGCACGACTCTTGTGGTTCAGGGCATACCATGGCTTCTATATGCATGGGGTGTGTCGTGCCGGAGTTCAGTTGGACTATCTCCAATTTGACCTGCACGATCCCATCAATGGGGTAATCTTCATTGCTCAGCCCCCTCACCTTCATATGCTCTGTGGACTGCAAGGGGCAATGAGTGAGGTGTTGATCGTAGAATGTTCGGTATATTATGGTCACCTGAGATCCGGTGTCCAACAAAGCAGATGCGTATACTCCCTCTAGCAGGACCCGCACAATGGCGGACGGATCCACCCGACTGTATTCATCCAAGTGTGAGACTTCATCACTGGGGCTGGGTCCACGAGGAGTATCGTCAGATCCAGGCGGAGTTTCAGAAATATCGGTCCCTGCTGCCCGTACATGGCATACCATAGATCTAGCTGCACTTCTTCTACTAGGAGGTTCTTTGTCGGGGTCTCCTTGTTCTCGACAGTCCCGGGAGAAGTGGCCCTTTCGCCCGCAGCCATAACAGACGACTTTGCCATGTTCTGGGTGAGCCTTGTATGTGGGAGAGGTTCTTCCTGACGGTCGGGATTTGGCGGAGGTTGTCTTGGGTGGAGCTTCCTCCTCCCGACTTGGAGATTTCTTGACCTTGGCAACAGAAGTTCCCTGGGTGTCACTCTTGGGAGGTTCTTTGGTCTTCTTGGGAGTGTGTAACCTATTGTAGGCCTCATGACCCTTCACTTCTGCCAGCAGATCTTCTAACATAGGGGGTTCCCCTTTCAACAGCGAGCTTCTAATCATCCCTACAATATGGTGGGTGGGAATAGCTCCCCGCAGGAATTGATCACGCCAATATTCATTCACTTCAGAAGCTTTAATGGCGTCACGAGAACGTAGATCCCACAAAACCAATGAATCCGGTGTATAAAGTCTGATAGATCTTCTCCCTCTTTTTGGCGGAGGAGGTAGTATTTGGACATCAGTTCACCCCGGTCGACCTCTCGCCATAGATTCGATTGAGAGACTCCATCATCTTTGCCGCTGTGATCTCCGAATGTTGATCCTTAAACATTTTTATCATAGTAGAGGCAGGAGGCCTTAGGCATTCCATGATCCTCTGCCTCTTCTCGTGGTCAGGGCACGCCCACTCTTCTAAGACCTGTAAAGTGTAATCCTTCCATACCACAAAAGCCTCTTCTCCGGTAGGTGTAGGAATGACCCCAGAAAAGATTTTCAATTTGCGATATGGTGACTGGAAGGTGGAATTCAGGTTTGGCCGCTCCCAGTCGGTGTATGGCCTGGGCCAATATTTGTATATCTCCCATTCGACTGGAACCGGGACTGCCGACACTTAAGCCACAATTATAATCGGATACGGTGCTGCGGTCATCCTCACAAAAACTCCCTGGGAAAAGGGGCACAATTTCATATCCAGCTCTGTTAAGTTCGTATGAGAGCTGCTAGGCTCGGGTTTTATGGGCATTTCAGGATAGATGACAGGGCATCGTGTACTCAATTCTCCCGAGAGCCACAATGCGTCGGGGCCCTCATCTTCGGTTATAACATGTCCCACATTCACTAACACAGAGCACCACACCTTGTCGGCGTCTTTGCGGCGGCACAGGATTTTTATTTTTAATGCCCTCCGTAGGTTTGGATATTGTCTCAAGGCCACTTGCAAGTCAGAGGAGGGGGTACCATCAGGGACTTGTCCTACTGCTAGCGTGTGGAGAGGTGGGACTTGCATCTCCAAGGCCCATTCGTATACCTCCGGGCGTGACGGCAAGGATACTAATGAGCACGCCATGCTTTAACTTAAATGGAATAATTCGACACAAAAATAGAATAGGGCTCCCCAGGTCTGAATCTCAGCAGCACCTCCAAATGTAACGGGTTTTACCCCACCCAAACGCATATAGAGTGCATGTGCATATAGAGTGCATAATGAGAATTATCCCCCGCACAGCAGGTTTTCTAATGTATCCAGGATGTCAGATCTTGTCTTCGCATTAAACGGGCAACGGATGGAAGGTATGTAAACACAATTATGCCCCTTTACAAAGCATTAGTAAGACCACACCTTGAATATGGAGTACAATTTTGGGCACCACTCCTTAGAAAAGACATTATGGAACTAGAGAGAGTGCAGAGAAGAGCCACCAAATTAATAAAGGGGATGGACAATCTACTTTATGAGGAGAGGCTAGCTAAATTAGATTTATTTACATCAGAAAAGAGGCGTCTAAGAGGGGATATGATAACTACAGTATATACAAATATATTCGGGGACAAACGAGGAGCTTTCAAAAGAACTATTCATCCCACGGGCAGTACAAAGGACTCAGGGCATCCCTTAAGGTTGGAGGAAAGGAGATTTCACCAGCAACAAAGGAAAGGGTTCTTTACAGTAAGGGCAGTTACAATGTGGAATTCATTACCCATGGAGACTGTGACAGCAGATACAATAGATATCTTTAAAAAAAATGTTGGACATCTTTGTAGAAAGGAAAGGTATACAGGAATATACTGTACCAAATAAGAAAAAATTGGAAGGACGTTGATCCAGGGAGAAATCTAATTGCTAATATTGGAGTCAAGAAGGAATTTATTTTTTTCCCCATTTCCTTACTGGGATTTTGTATTTGCCTTCTTCTGGATCAATATACTGTATGTAGTGTAAATACAAATATAGGATAAGTATCTGTTGTCTAAATTTAACACAGGTTAAACTCGATGGATATATGTATTTTTTCTACCTTATCTACTATGTAACTATGCTCATACATCTCAGCATTCTTGGAATAAGGAGTTTTGTGTGTTTTGTCTTTCCACCTTTCTGGGTAACTCCAGCGCTGAGGCCTCGACTGTCAGTGGAAACTCAGCTTATTTATAGGCTCGTATAATACCGCACAATACTGTGAGAATTAAATTGGCCAGACATTGCTGTTTTAACTGAAGTTTGACAGTACTAGGACAATTTGATGACAAAAGCCACACATTTTGTTTTGTGCGCGTTTCCTTCCGTGTTATGAATCTTTGTCCTATAAGGTTTAATCGCTCATCCCACAACACGGTATAAAACATAGCATTTTCCTAGTATACAGTGCTTGTAATTTCAGTGTGTTCATACGAAAACTGAGTAACCAAGCTAAAATGTGCAGACAAGGTGGGTATATAATCATCGATTTAAAAAGAGCAATGATTTCCCCATCAAAGTCCTCTCGGGCCTGTTTCCGACAGACTTGCTGAGTGATAAGTCACAGTGTGTTTAATTAGGGCTTTCAAAGAGGAAATCTGAAAACAAATGTAACAGCAGATCTTTCAGGCAGCGGTCAGGAGAATGACAGTAATCTTGTTAAAGTCTTGGAGGGCTGATAACTGTGCAAAGTCGTCAAACCCAGACACTTCAAGGAAGGAGCCCCAAGCCAGAATAATTGCAAGTGTTTAACCTCTCCCCGACCACAGAGAAAACACACTACCCGTGACATCTGTTTTAGGGAAATATGAATGTTTTAACAGCACACACAAAGACATAAAACAGTGTGAAAGGGCCCAGCAATCACATGGAAACATTCAGCCATTTCTTTTGGAAGGTATGTTTCGTGGCTTAATACTGACAGCCACATTCAGTGATCTGGAGAAAGCCTCACTTTTTAACAAGCTCACTCATGTTGAGCATTAGAAGGCGCATTGGGGGCGTTCAATAAGTGACAACAGTGATTAGCAGGTGGGAACAGCAGTTCTAAGGAAGCAACCCCATGGCCTTCCATACTGTACATCTCATCATTGGTAATCACATTATTTGTTTTAGTGGGTTTGCTGGCTCTACAGCTCCTTAGGCCAGGCTTAGTTTACTTAATGCAGCAGATTGTAGGTGTTGGGGAACTTCCTTTCAAAGGGGAATGAAAACTAAGCACCCTTGCTGTCTCGTCATATCTCAGCTATGCATCAATCTCGTGAGAGGAACTAGAATTGCCTGACCTTCATTTCATAGCAATATCTGATGTAAAAGTACATTTCAATGGTGCATGGATATGAAATCATCTCCAGGACTTGACTACCATTAATTCTACCATAAAGATCTACTTCAAATCTCCTGTTAGGAGTTGTGTGCACAAGTGGGATGTGGATTCAACTAACATATCAATATTGGACACTGTACTAGTGAGGTATGAGGACTTGGTTAAGACAGATCATCTCACAAGGGAAGGGTACACTAGACATTTCTTACTCATAATAGAGAACTAGAAAAAGTAGAGCTTGATATAGTATATATCTTGGATAACAAAGTCCTTTTTTGGTGGGGCCCAGAATCCACTAAAGAACTTAAAATACCCAATCACACAAGAGTCATGCAAAGGTTCTTTTATTTATCCCAATATACAACACAATAGAAAGGCAAACGCTTCCACTGTATAAAGTGTACACAGGATGCATGCCAGCCCAGAATAAACCTCAAGGAGTGAAAGTGAAATGTGTGTCGGAAGTTTTGATAGCATGAATTGCGGTGCAGGTAGTACTCGTCTGTCCAAATAACCAGTTGTCGTGATGATTGAAAGAAACTGCCAGCTTAAGAACGTAAATATTCACTTGCACTATTGAGACTTGGGGCGAGCTTGTTGACACAACAAAACAACTGATTTAATGGTCCTTATTGGGTAAGCTGTGATTGTGCCAGTCCAGTACTATCACACAGAATGCCACATGAGTAAGGGCCAAAGACCGGCGACCACTGATGTGACCTAGAGATGAGTGCGTAGAAGTTTGTGTCCAGTTTTACATTTGTTAGTAAATAATAAATGATCATTTTGTATATACATTTTAGGGATACTATTAACTGTTTTGGGATAAATAAGAGTGCCTTTGCATGACTCTTGTGTAGTTGGGTATTTTACATTTCTTTCTCGTCTACATTCCAAACAATGCTCCCACCTCCCTAGCTAGATGGATCTACAAGACAACCGTGTGTACGGTATACACTAATTAATAATTAATGCTAATTTGTTGTGCATATTGGGACATATAGAAACATCTAGAAATAAAAAAGGGAAAATTAGGTTATGCGATGATCGCTGTTTCGGCTATCTTAGACTGCTTTGTTGCCCTTCTTGTGTATAATAACTGGTAACGATTAGTAAATTATTATGCAACAGTCCTATTATAGAAGATGATTTGAGAACAGCTGGTATTTACTGGTAGTCTCCTGAGGCTCCCCGTTCCCTTTGCAAGGATAAGCCTGGCACACATGTATCTAGATCCCCTGATGGGAACATGTGCTTACCACTTCTGGCCGTGTCTACAACAACTGCCTTACCAATTTGTTCCATCTGAGTGCAATTCTTTACTTGGACCACAGAATGAAATCAGAGAGCCCAGCTACAGACATTTAAGCAGTTTTGGTTCTGGGGCAGCTAGCGGTACAATTCTTTTTGCCCCTAGCTCATGGGAACCCCCTTACTCGACCCCAACCAGGTCCGACGGGCAATGGCCACGAGAAAGGGTCGCGGCCGCCACGAGGGTCGCCGCCATTGACCACAATGGCGGAAAAAAGCCGCTAGGTTTTAAAACACCAAGTGCGAAAGTGTAAAAACCGGAAACCCATATCTCCGGTTCGGTAAGAACTAGAGGGCTGGGATTTGGCCACCATGCAGTCACCGCTCCGGCATGATTGCATGGCAATTTCCAGCCCTCTCCGATCAACTGAACGGAGTATGGTTAACTGTTTAAATTGTGGTTCTGCCATTGACTCCAATGGCAGAGAAAGGCAATTTGTGAAACGTCGTTTTAAAATCCAAAATTGTATCTCCGGTTCGGTGGGTCGCAGCGAGCTGAAACTTGGTCAACATGTAGAGTCCTCTCCGGCATGAGGGCCTGGCAAGTTTTAGCCCGCTCGGCCCAGCCGACCGGAATATTTTGATGTATATAAAATATTGTAAATTCACTATATTCTATGCCTACAGTAAAGCTGTGAAAACTACTGGCCCATAATGTATGCTAATGACCAGGGGCCGACAGTGGGTCTACAGTAAGCCTACTGATCAAAGGCTCCCTCACCCTGATTAAGTATTCTAGGGCGGGGAAGAGCAGGACGTGGGTACTTGTGTTAGGTGTTGTGCTTCACACCTCTGGTCGGAGTTTCCCGGGCCAGAATCCCAAATGGCAGACTTACAGACGCCAACCTTTTAGTGTGAGGTTCAGGAAATGGGACTCTGACCAGAGGATTGTGCGCATGTGCCAGCTACCTGGGGGCAGGTACCAGATTGCTTCCCACATTAGCTGGCAAAAGGTAATTGGACCCAGGTAATTGTTCTCCAATGCCTGAGTCCCAATGTTAGGGTATAGAGCCCAAATCACATAAAAACGATGGTAAGCTCTATGCCCAGTGTCTTCGTTATTTCACCTGAATGATACCTGATGAACTGCTAACCTGAATCCTGGTTATTTCATTGTCCCTTCCCTAAGTAAGTGTATATATTCCGTTTGTTATTTGTCCAATATTGTGTGCCCACCTGTTTTTAAGGAATAAAATCTCTTTATTACATCATAGTCGTATTCAATTCAACCCAGTATATTTGGTGTATTTTATAACCCTGTAAGCTACCGTGACAGTTATACATAGTAGTAAAATATATAACCCCTTTCCTACCGATGCAGTCAGGTTTATTTAGCAGCATTCCGCAGGGAAACTCCAGGTGAAAGCTGCCTGACCACTGCAGGATCTCGGATTCCCCGTGGCCAGACTAATCCCATGACGATTAACACGGGCGGGGGGGGGGGAGGGAGGGGTTTTGGGTCCCTTCTTCTGAATGTGACTCCTGCTGTGTAAATTCTTCCGGGCCACCACCAGTCTGAAAGAGCTGCGCAGTGAGAAGAGAAGGAAGCGGTCCCTCTACCTGCACAGCTCTAACAGGCGATCGCAACGTTTTAATTTTAATTACATAGTATTGAAGCAGGGGGTCTCCGGAGTTCAACCATATTCGTTTCAGGTCCGGGTACCCCTGCTTCCCAAGGTACAGGTGCCGGTATCTCCTACATGTTTAATTCTCCCGCGTGACGGTCCACATGTAGGAGATATCGGCACCCCAAACCCGGGCCTGTACCTCGAGTAGCAGGGGGTGCCCAGACCTGAAATTAATTTGGTTGAGACCCCTTGCATCAATACTATGTAATTAAAATAAAACAAATGCAGCTTCATTCCCTTAGCTGGTAGCTAGCCGATAAGGCAATGCAGGAGTTAAAACAAAGTACTTGGTTTGTTGGGGGTAGAGGGGATGGGTAAAGGGGGTAGTTGCCCCAGGGTGGGTGGTTAGGCCTACCGGGAAGGTTTCAGGAGGGGCTAAACCCTTCATTACCTTAGCGGTTACTTCATCTATTGTAATTAAGGGGTTCAAACATTCCACCACCCATCCGGGAGGCCTAACCAGCCACACGGGGCAACTTCAATCACCCACCCCCACAGGAATGGGCAAATGCTCTAGTAGCCAATTATGGCTAGTAGTACTTTTGCCCATTCAAATATACAGTAAAATAAAATACATTAATACATGTTTTACTTACCCCTGCCAGGATTAAGGGCACCCTCTTCTTCATTCTCACTATCATTGAAGAAATAAAGGGCCAATGCCCAACCATTAAAATACCAGTAACCCCTTAATAACCTTAGCGGTAACTACTAAGGGGTTACTGGTGTTTTAATGGGGTGGGTGAAGGGTGTACTGTAGTTGGCCCAGGGTGGGTGGTTACTACCACTAAAGTAAGTAAGGGGTTAATCCCTCCTGCTACCCACCTGGGAGGCCTAACCACCCACCCCAGGGCAACTACCCCCTTCACCCACCCCTCGATAAAAAAACAGCTACTGGCCAGTAACCCCTTAATTATTTTAATTTAAAAAATAACAATTCAATAAAAACAAACATTAAAAGATAATACAAAAAACAGTAGCCAATAGATCCATTGATTGCCACTATGGTCTCAGTGAGGGGCACAAATTGGCAATCAATAGACACCCTTTAAAAAAATCAATGGGGGCACCGATAACCACAGTAGCAATCAATGGATGTACAGTATTGGCTACTGGGTTTCTTTTGTGTTGTATTTTAATGTTTGTTTTTATTTTATTATGATTCTTTTTAGGATGCCCATTGATTGCTAATCTGGCTATGTTATGGAACAAGAGCCACATTTCTGACTCACCCCCCTCTCTCCTTTGCAGCTTCTGCCTGTCAGAGTTTATTCCCAGCTGCATGGAGTCTGCAGACACATACTGTGCCTGTGTGGCTTGCAACAATGTTGCATTCCTTGCCTGCGAGCATGGAATCAGTGAGCTGCTACAGCAGTTTCTGAGATCCTTACCAGAATGGGCTAGTCTGCCCCCCCTCCTGTTTGTTCAGACATGGTCTGCCCCTAGACTATTCCTTTGCCCACACCGCACCTCACTTCCTTTTCAACCCTGGAGACAGTGAGTAAAGAACCTTTCTCTGTTTATCCCCCTTGGTGAGGCCATCTCTTTTTACCGGTTTCTAACTAATAATCACCACTACACACCATCCACAAGTATCTGTATCCTGCTGCCTTTTCCCAATAAAGTGGAGGAAATATTACAGGACTTGGAGTGATTTAAAAGGGAACTGTGTTAATGCTATCGGGAGCCATTCATACCAACATGCCCTGGATTCAGAATAGTAAAAAGAGGACCGTGTGCCTTGGGAAATACACACAGAGGAGCTGCTACCCACAGCCTTTATGCTAAAGATACAAGCAAGCAGCTTACATACAGTAGCAAATAAACAGCAGTCTCTCACCACATTGCACAAGCACGTTGCTACACAGAGCCACAAGCCTCTACACAGCAAACTACCACAGCCTTATGCAAAGACAGTGAGCAGCTTTGCTAATAGTACACAGAGCAGCCTCTGCAACTGCACACAGTCTGCAGCTTTCACAGACAACCAGTAGCTCAACCAGTAGCTCAAACTGCACGGCAGCCTTGCAACAAACAGTGCTTCTCTCACAATTCCTAACTGCCTTTTTCTCTGTCTGAGTCCACCCGCTGCTCAGCCCCACAGTGAGGAGCCTACGGACACCTGTAAGTACAGCTACCCCAACGCTGCACGCTGCAGGACACCGCTCAGCACCATCTGAGACAGACGCCCATCGCTGACAAGGTAAAAAGACCGCACGCCACACGCACTGGCAAAAGGCCTACACACACCTACAGCATGGCAGAACTCAGAGCCTCACCAGACATCACGCAGGAGAGAGATCACTCAGACACAGAGACCGCTGCACAACTGCAACAGGCGCAGGCGGGCGCAAGGCCCAAACGGACCGTCACACTGACACAAAAGGCCCGCGAAAAATACGAGACTGACATTGAAGCGCACCGCGCTAAATTAGAGTTGGCCTGGAACACTACCACACTTGGGATACGCAATGTCGCCGCCGCTGGCAATTCCGTACAACAGCTTGAGCAGGCAATAACTCAATTAAAGATAGACCACTTATGCTATCAAGGGCTGTCAGAGGCATACGTCACTTACCTGGCCAGGGCTAATACCGGTGAAAGCCTGCATGAAAGGGACTTACAGCACAATACTGACTCGACACGTGATAGCCGCGTGCGAACCGCCATCACAGACGCCCAAAGCGAGAGAAAAGAGCTCCTCCTGGAGACCGCATCGCAGCGCTCGAGCACATCCAGGCACTCATCAAGGTCAGCGAGATCAGCACAATCTCACGTGTCTAGCGCAAGCACAAACGCCACCAAGGCGCGAGCCACCGCAGAGGCCGCATGTGCCAGGGCCGCATACGCTCAGAAAGAGGCAGCCATGAAACTAGAAAGGGCCCGCATAGAAGAGGAGGAGCAGACCGCCACTGCCACCGCTGCACGGAAAAAGACAGATGTGGAAGTTAGCCTAGAGGCCCTAAATCAAGAAAGAGAAGCTGCCGCCGCTATAGCCCAAGCCGAAGTCCTAGAAGCAGCCGCGCAACAGGATGGCGGGGAGCAACCGTACGGACGGTTTGCCTCAGAGGATCCAGCCCGACGCACTGAAGACTACGTAAGGAGCCTCTTCAGTGTAAACACCAGCGCACCATCTCAACACGGATGGAGCGACTCCACAGATACCGAAGACCTGCTAGGCCCACGAGGAGAAGATGCCGTTCCTGCAATGGCACATGCTGCCTGGGACAGCCACAGCCACAAGAGTGATCCACACGCCAGCGCGCACACGGATGCACCACAACAGGCTCACAATCCAGGTACACCCACGCGGGAGAAAACAGCCCCTCACACTGGCCAGCAGCCATCACGCGTCCACGCCAAGGAAGAGGCGACCGCACAGACCGCCCCAGCAACCACCTCGGAACGGGACAAACGCGCCGATGTCTCAGGTCTGACAGACATAGCCAAGTAAATGATCCGGCGCGACTTGGTGCACGCAGGACTCATCAGCTTCGACGACCGCCCTGAGAACTACCGGACGTGGAAGTTCACGTTCAAAGACGCAATCGACAGCTTGGACTTCTCAGCAAGGGAAGAGCTCAACCTGTTAGTCAAGTTCCTGGGGAACGTATCCAAGGAGCAAGCGCAGAGACTTCGGGCGGCAAACGCGCACCAACCCCAAGTAGGTCTTGACCTAGTGTGGGAAAGGCTAGAAGAGTCCTATGGCAGCCCCGAAGCAGTCGAAGATTCACTCTTCAAAAGAATCGAGAGCTTCCCCAAGATCACAACTAAAGACTACTCGAAGTTACGAGATCTTGGAGACCTGCTGCAAGAACTGGAGTTCGCAAGGAAAGACCATTCATTAATGGGTCTCAACGCCCTAAATTCAGCTCGTGGAGTGAGACCCATCCTGGAGAAGCTACCCTTCAACCTCCAAGAAAGGTGGCTTTCACAAGGTTCCAAATACAAAAGGGAGAAGCAGGTTGTCTACCCCCCATTCTCAGTTTTCTTGAGCTTCATTCGCGAAGCAGCAAAGACAAGGAACGATCCCAGCTTCATCTTAGGGGCGCAAACCACATCCAGCGCCAGCCACCCGAGGAACGAAAGGTCAACAGCAAGGTACAAGGATTCCAGAACACCCATCTCGGTCCACAGGACGGACGTGCCCCCTACGACCCACGCGAGTCCCAGCCAGACGGCCGACAGGGACAAAAAACCAAGGGACCTTAACAAAGAATGCCCTATCCACAAAAAGCCGCATCCACTTAACAAGTGCTTCGGATTCAGGATGAAACCCATAGGAGCGAAAGAACCTACTCAGGGAATGGGGAGCCTGTTTCAAATGTTGTGCTTCCACAACTCATTTATTCAAGGACTGCAAAGAAGCTATGAAATGCACAGAGTGTGATAGCGACAGGCACATAGCCGCTCTACACCCGGAAGCTATGAAGCCCAAAGCAAGCAAAGCCCCTAACCCTCCGGCAAAGCAGGGCGGGGAGGAAGAAGCGGGAGACACCCCCCCCCCGACGTCAGTAGCATCCAAATGCACAGAAGTATGCGGAGAAGGAAACGACGGTAGATCTTGCTCTAAAATATGTCTGGTAGCAGTGCACCCAGAGGGACAACCCCAAAGAGCCAAACGGATGTATGCAATCATCGACGACCAGAGCAACCGATCGCTGGTCAGGTCAGAATTCTTCGATATGTTCAACATACAAGACAGTACTTCTCCTTACACTCTCAGAACGTGCGCAGGGCGAATGGAGACTACAGGGAGAAGAGTGAATGGCTACACCATATGCTCAATAGACGGCAAAGTGAGCATGCCCCTTCCCACACTCATCGAGTGCAATCACATGGCAGAAGATAGGACTGAGATCCCCACGCCAGACGTGGCGCGACACCATCTCCATCTAAAAACCATTGCCGATCATATCCCACCACTAGACGAAGATGCCCAGATCCTGCTGCTACTTGGCAGAGACATCATGAGAGCACACAAGATCCGTGAACAGCGAAATGGGGACCACAATGGCCCAAGCGCTCAAAGGCTCGATCTAGGATGGGTGGTAGTGGGAGAAGTATGCATAGACAGGATACGAGGACCCGACAACGTAGGCGCCCTACGGACGAACTTGTTGGAGAACGGTCGTATGTCCCACTTCAAACCTTGTCCGAACCACTTTCAGGTCCACGAGAAGCTCGAGACCAAAAGGAACTATGGCGACGCGCCTGTGGCAAGAAAATACCCCAACAACCTAGGGAGTACAGTGTTCCAGACCACAAAAGACGACGACAAACAGGCGCCATCAATGGAAGACAAAGAATTCTTGAGGTTAATGGATAAGGAGCTCTTCAAGGACGAATTGGGCAGTTGGGTGGCCCCACTACCTTTCCGCTCGCCAAGAAGACGCCTCCCAAACAACAGAGACCATGCTATGTCTAGGCTCGCTTCGCTCCGCCGTAACCTACAAAGGAAACCGGAGACCAAGGAACACTTTGTGGCCTTCATGCAAAAAATCTTCCACAGTGGCCATGCGGAGTCGGCGCCCCCACTGAAAGAAGGCAAAGAATGCTGGTACCTCCCGTCGTTTGGCGTCTACCACCCCCAGAAACCTGGCCAAATCCGAGTGGTATTCGACTCCAGCGCTCAGCATCAGGGAGTCTCCCTAAACGATGTTCTCCTCACCGGGCCGGATCTGACAAACAGTCTTCTGGGAGTGCTGATCCGCTTCCGCAAGGAACCTATCGCCGTAACCGCAGACATTCAACAGATGTTCCACTGCATCCTTGTGCGAGAAGACTACCTAAGATTCCTGTGGTACCAAGATGACGACATAGAAAAAGAAATCACGGAGTACCGCATGAAAGTACATGTCTTCGGGAACAGCCCATCACCTGCAGTGGCAGCCTACGGCCTCAGAAGAACGGCCCAAGATGGAGAAGCAGAGTTCGGGAAAGACGCCAGGAGCTTCGTCGAAAGAGACTTCTATGTGGACGACGGATTAAAATCAGTTCCCACCGAAGAAGAAGCCGTAGATCTACTCAAGAGGACACAAAAGATGTTAGCAAAGGCCAACCTAAGGTTGCACAAAATAGCTTCCAACAGTGCCACAGTGATGAAGGCGTTCCACGCAGATGATCAAGCACCAGATCTCAAGAATTTGGATCTGGGGACGACACGCCTCCCATACAGCGGAGCCTGGGGATAAGCTGGAATCTTAAAACAGACACCTTTACGTTCCAGGTAGCCATCGAAGAAAAACCCTTCACACGTCGCGGAGTCCTGTCCACCGTTAACAGTCTCTACGACCCGCTAGGATTCGTGGCTACTGTCACTATACAAGGGAAGTCTCTCCTCAGAGAAATGTCCTTCGAAAAACAGGAATGGGACACCCCACTACCTCCAGAAAAACGGAAAGAGTGGGAAACGTGGAAACACTCCTTGAAGGCCCTCGAGCAACGCCCCTATTCACCTATATCTCTCACCGCCGCACACAGCAAAGAGCTTTGCGTGTTCTCAGATGCCTCCACCAAAGCTATAGCAGCGGTGGCCTACCTAAAAACCACGGACATGGATGGAAGTTGCCACATCAGGTTCCTCCTTGGCAAAGCTAAACTGGCGCCACAACCCGACCATACTATACCCAGACTAGAGCTGTGTGGTGCAGTGTTAGCAGTAGAACTGGCGGAGCTTATCGAGAATGAGATGGACAGCAAACCAGATGCCGTCAAACTCTACACAGATAGCAAGGTGGTGCTGGGATACATATACAACAAGAAGAGGAGATTCTACGTATACGTAGCTAACCGTGTAGAAAGAATCAGGAAATCAACTCAACCAGAACAATGGCACCACGTGCCCACAGATCAAAATCCCGCAGATCACGCCACCAGATCAGTACCCGCATCTCAACTGCAGAATACGTCGTGGCTCACAGGACCAACGTTTCTTGCGCAGCCTGCGGAAACGCTACCAACCCCAGTTGGCGATTTTGAACTTGTGGATCCCGAAAAGGATACGGAGATAAGGCCCCCACAAGTATCCGTGGTACTCACCAATGTATCGCACAAAAACGCATTCGGATCACACCGATTCCAACGCTTCTCAAGATGGACGGCCCTTCTGTGAGCAGTAGCCCATCTCGGGCATATAGCCTCCACCTTCCGCCAGACATCAGATGGTAAAACTACCGGCTGCCACGGCTGGCACATCTGCAAAGAGCTGCGCACCGTAGAGGAAATTACAAAGGCTAAGGAAACTGTTCTCGGTCATGTTCAAAGAGAAACGTATGCGGAAGAGATCAATTGCATTCGCGGAAAGAAGAGTGTTCACAAAAACAGTCCACTTTGGAAGTTGAATCCCTTCATCGACAACGACGGCCTCATGAGAGTAGGAGGCCGCCTCAATAAGTCCCAACTGAGCAGGGAGGAAAGCAACCCTCTCATCATCCCTGGCTGGCATCACATCGCCACTTTGTTGGTGCACCACTACCACGAACAAGTCATGCATCAGGGACGACACTTCACCGAAGGCGCTATTAGGGCGGCGGGCATTTGGGTCGTTGGCATGAAAAGGTGCGTGGCCAGTAATCTCCACAAATGTGTTAGGTGCCGAATGCTGAGAGGCAAAAGCCAAGACCAAAGGATGGCGGATCTACCTATCGACAGACTTAATACAGAACCCCCCTTTACCTATGTAGGACTCGATGTATTTGGGCCCTGGATGATCATCTCACGTAGAACTAGAGTGGGCTAGCAAACAGCAAACGATGGGCGGTACTCTTCACCTGCATGAGCACACGAGCTATACACATCGAGGTTATAGAATCTATGGATGCTTCAAGCTTCATAAATGCCCTCAGAAGGTTCTTTGCCGTCAGAGGACCAGTTAAACAAATACGCTCCGATTGTGGTACCAATTTCGTTGGAGCATGCAAGGAATTACAAATAAACACTAAGGACAATAGAGACAATAGTATCCAAAGATACCTGCGCGACCAAGAGTGCACGTGGACATTCAACCCTCCTCACTCTTCTCACATGGGCGGAGCATGGGAACGCATGATCGGAGTGGTTCGGCGTATCTTGGATTCTATAATGCTAAAAACCGACCTGACTCGACTCACTCACGAAGTGCTAACCACATTCATGGCCGAAATATCAGCAATAGTCAATGCTAGGCCCTTGATCCCAGTGTCAACAGATCCAGAATCGCCAAGTATTCTGACACCAGCAATGCTGTTAACCCAGAAAGTAGGGAACATCTCCACCCCAGTTGAAAACTTCCATTCTAAGGATATGTACAAACGACAGTGGAGACAGGTGCAGTACTTGGCCAACACATTTTGGGACCGCTGGAGACGCGAGTATCTGGTGACACTTCAAGAACGCCACAAATGGCAAACAGTAAAACCAGATATCCAAGTGGGGGATGTGGTCTTGTTGAAAGATAAACAGGTGGCAAGAAATGAATGGCCCATGGGACTATGAATGGCCCAATGGCCCAATAAGAACTATCCCAAGCAAAGACGAAAGGGTTCGCAAAGTGGAAGTACGAGTGGCCCAGAATGGGATCGTTAAAACCTTCCTAAGACCCATTACAGAGACTATCCTTCTAATGCCCAAATCGGACTGTGATGGGGAAAAACTGGTTACCAGTGCCGTGGACTTTTAAGAGACATTGTGGTGCATCAAGCTAACCAAGAGCTACGCACCCACCTGGCTTCCCTTACTGGAAGGCCTGGCCAAAGGACTTTGATGCCAGTGGTACCAGCCGGTATCACATTGCTATGGAAATATGGACCTTTGCAGTATATTGTTATGTTGTATGTATTGCACATATGTTCCACATAGCTTGCCATATAGTGGTATCTACAGATACCAGACGGGGAGTGTTATGGAACAAGAGCCACATTTCTGACTCACCCCCCTCTCTCCTTTGCAGCTTCTGCCTGTCAGATTTTATTCCCAGCTGCATGGAGTCTGCAGACACATACTGTGCCTGTGTGGCTTGCAACAATGTTGCATTCCTTGCCTGCGAGCATGGAATCAGTGAGCTGCTACAGCAGTTTCTGAGATCCTCACCAGAATGGGCTAGTCTGCCCCCCCTCCTGTTTGTTCAGACATGGTCTGCCCCTAGACTATTCCTTTGCCCACACCGCACCTCACTTCCTTTTCAACCCTGGAGACAGTGAGTAAAGAACCTTTCTCTGTTTATCCCCCTTGGTGAGGCCATCTCTTTTTACCGGTTTCTAACTAATAATCACCACTACACACCATCCACAAGTATCTGTATCCTGCTGCCTTTTCCCAATAAAGTGGAGGAAATATTACAGGACTTGGAGTGATTTAAAAGGGAACTGTGTTAATGCTATCGGGAGCCATTCATACCAACGTGCCCTGGCTTCAGAATAGGCTATCTATGCCCCCCATAGAGGGCATCGACAACCACAGTGGGCATCAATGGATGTATTGGCTAGTGTATTGTATTGTAACATTTGTTTAATTTAATTGTGATATTTTTTTAAGCATCAGAAATGGGCAAAAGCGCTATTAGTCATATATGGCTACTAGGGCTTTAGCTCATTACTGTGTGTGGTGGAGTTAGTGGAGGGTAGTAGGGTGCCCATTGATTTTAAATATGGCTATCTGTGCCCCTGTTAAGTGCATAGATAACCATAGTGGCAATCAATGGATTAAATGGCTAGTGTTTATTTTGATTGTAATGTATTTGATTGTAATGTATTTGATTGTAATGTTGTCAAGGGGTTGATCTTTGGCTGGAGAGGATCCCAGTGGCAGGAACAGCAGGGAGTGAGGTCGGGGTCACAAGCAGAGGTTGGAGGCAGGCAGCAGATAGTGTGGTTGGGGTCACAAGCAGAGGTCGGAAGCAGGCGGCAGATAACGTGGTCAGGGTCACAAGCAGAGGTCGGCAACGAGGAGACGGGTACAGGACAATAGCAATAGCATAGCAGTAAACACAAGAACCTAGCAAGAGCCGGGAACCAGAATAAACTCCTCATCCAACTGCAGCACCAACTCTTGACCCACGAGGCAATGATCCTCATCAGCAATGATGCAAAGAAGTCCACGATCCTCAGTCGCGTGCAGAGGAGGCCCCGGGGGTGTAGAACTTCTTCTTTTCCTCTTTCTTTTCTGCTTATCTTCTTTATTTTTTTCTTTCTTGTCTTTAACAGGTCCAGAAGATGTTGATCCACCATCTTCTCGGGGTCAAATGAAACGTGACAAGACTTATATAAGACCTGTGATGTCACATTTGACTGTCAAATAATACATCCACCAATTGGATTGGTAGATGTACCATGGGATGGCTTCCATTTTTTTTTAATGATGTGACGTCACTAAAAAGGGAGGGAGGCATCCAATCGGGTACCATGCCTCCCTCCCTTTTGTGTCACACCACTCCAAAAAAAGAAAGGGATCACATGGTATACATTCACCAATCCGATTCCCAACGTCCTGATGTGACGTCACCAAAAAGGGTGGGAGGTATCCAATCAGATTCTCGTCAAATGTGACGTCACAGGCATTATCAACATCTCCTGCAGCTGTTGGAGAAGAAGGGATGAAGAAAGGAAAGAAGATCTACTCACCAGGGCCTCCTCTGCAAGCATCTGAGAATTGTGGACTTCGGCACATCATTGCTGATGAGGATCAATGTGTCATGGGTCATGAGTTGGTGCCGCAGTTGGATGAGGAGGATGAATCTTCATCCCGGCAAAGGTAACAAACACATTGATTGTATTTGACTTAGTTGTATTTTTTTCTTAGGATGCCCATTGACTGGCAATGTGTTTATGTATGCCCCGCTGGGGGTATAGATAACCACATTGACAATTAATGCATTTTTTGGCAAATGTTTGTTATTATTTAATTGTAACAAATTGTATTTTGTGGATGTTTTTTCTTTAGGTTGCCCATTCATCGCCATTGTGGCAATCCATGCCCCCAAGGTGGTAAATGCAGGCCCATCTGGGTCTCCCGAATTTCACGTGCAGGACCCATGGGAAGGATTCTCAGCAGAAGGTTACAGATCAACTGCAGGGGTAATCCTGCCACTCCATCCCATTAGGGTCACAAAGGAATTGAAAGATTATTTAAGGCTAAAGGGGAGATTTTCTTAAAGGATTTTAATGGAAAGAGATTATGGATAGACAGAGGTCAGACCCACCACGAGCTCGAGCTTTTCACAGATGCTGCAGTGTTCCTGGGTTTTGGCGCATAGTTTAAAGGAGAATGGTGTGTTAAACCACAGCCACAGGCATGCGGAGAGACCGGATTAATGAAAAATACTGCGTTTCTAGAACTTTTCCCCATAATAGTAGCAGTGGCGCTATGGAACGGAGCAAACAAACATAGTATTCTGGTCCGATAACTTAGGGGTAGTGTGCACAGTAAATAGCCTGACAGCAACATCGGGCCCAGTAATTAGGCTCCTGTGCAGGCTAGTGCTGCGATGCATGAAATACAACATCAACTTCAAAGCCAAACACATTCCAGGGAGACTAAACATAATAACAGGCACCCTGTCGTGGTTTAACTGGGCAGTGTTTAGGCAAGCAATGGCTAAGGCGCTCGGTCTAACATGCCCGCGTCACCTTTGGCAGATAGGGATTATCGGACTGATGGATCTGGTGCAAAGGTTGCTAGCCCCTCGCACATGGAAATGCTACCTCTGCACTTGACAATCATGGCTCGCATCCAGAATGGAGGTTGAGGGGCGGCAGGGCTATGCTCCAAAGGTTCCTGCTAGCCCCAAAACACACCGGGATAACGCACGCCAGAGGGGGAGCCATGTTAGCAAGGTTGGCCTTTTTCCTAAACCTTAACAACCTCAAGGACATAACTAAAGATTTTATAGTGAGGAGAATCTAATAGGCTGTGATACAGGTGAAGCCAGAAAGGCTAACAAAAGCCAATAACACTAGACAGGCTCAAGGTGATTATCAGGGCTATCAAGTAGGTGAGCAAAGACGCGGCTGAGAGGTTGCTTTATAGAACAACGTTTATAGCAGCATTTTTTGGCTCCTTCAGGACCGGCGACCTGGTGTCGACATCAAAAGCAAGCAGTAACTGAAGTTTGTTGCTCGTGAATGTAGTTCTTAACAAAATTGCCATCGCGTGCAAAATACACAGGTCTAAAACAGATCAGGGTGGGAAGGGGACAGGGGTCCACCTCATAAAAAATAGCAATAAAAAGCTATGCCAGTCAGGCTTATAAAACATTCGACAGAGGGCAGGCCAAAGGCAGGGGGGTAAATTCCTCATTCACCAGGACACGACCCCGCTCACCAGATACCAGTTCCAGAGCATCCTCAAAGTGTGTAACTGCCGGGGGTATGGACCTCAAGGTATTTGGAACGCATTCATTTAGGATAGCGGCTGCTCGAAGAGGGTAGAGAAAATAAAAAAGCTGGGGCGCGCATAGGACTTATTTATTAGAGCCAAGGGGCCGTGAAAATGTTATGATCGCACAAATGTCTAACACTTTGTCTTCCAGCAGGTGCGAGCGATTAAAACCCGGGGAGTGTGGATAGTGGGCCACTCATTCATTTATTGGACTCATGAGACTGCAAGGGAACAAAGGCTCGGCCTGGGGCTAGGCCTAGGAAAATAAAGGCTGAATCTGCAATTGCTGAGGTATGCGCTGGGACAATCTACTACCAGCCCTGGTGAAAGCCCTAGCACAATTCAAGGTAAAGCCGGACATCATTCTCTTGCACCTGGGCGGGAACAATTTGGCACAAAGAAAATCGTTAGAACTGATCGACCAATGGCAACCAGACTGCGCCGGTTAAGGGCACTATGGAAGGTGGTTGTAATCATCTGGTCAGAAATCATCCCAAGATGACATGAAGAGGGCGAAAAACTGGGTGGGCGTGGATAAAGCCAGAAGAAATATAAACACAACCATGGACAGATTCATCCTCGCTTGCGAGGGGATGCTACTCAAACACGGGGAGATTAATACAAAAGAGAGCAGTTGGCACAGACAGGATGGAGTGCATTTGTCAGAGAATGGGCTAGACCTAATCCTAAAGAATATCAAAAGGATATTATGGGAAGAATGGTATATGTTTAGCGTTGGCGTGTCAGCCCCAGGTTATGGGTCCTCCGGGTGGCAGAACTACTGCACCAGCTATGCTCAGCGGTGATGCTGAGGGCAGTCAAAGATATGGGCACCTACTTTGCAGGAGAGCCCGGGTAGAACCCCAAGAACTGATTGACAGGATAGAGGCGCCGGTGGTGCAGTTGGGCCTGCTATGCCCAATCAACACGTGGGAAAGCAGGACGCCACCCGTACGGTTGGGTTTACGTGGCCACTATGTGAGACGTTGAGCCAAAGCATCCTGGGCAGCCAGCGGGCGAGGGAGTGCAGGCGATAGGTGAAGGAGGTCCCCCCTTTTACAATGGGACTAACGCATTAGGGCTGGCAGGCAGTTAAGGGTTTTTAACAGATGTTTTCTCAGACCTTTTTAACAGACCCTTTCTCTTCCAACTTAACATTATGTTGTCTCATTTATTACTTGTTGTGGTATTTATTGCAAAGGAGGATTGGAGCATTAAGCCTTTATGCATGCAATGTAACTTTTATTTGGAAAAAAG
Source organism: Ascaphus truei (assembly GCF_040206685.1). Taxonomy (NCBI): domain Eukaryota; kingdom Metazoa; phylum Chordata; class Amphibia; order Anura; family Ascaphidae; genus Ascaphus; species Ascaphus truei. Next base: position 433,929,291 of record NC_134485.1, on the reverse strand, counting down.
AGGGAGGAAATAAGGAAGCATGGAAGAGTGCTGGTATTACATTTGTCACAGTCTGGTAATTTTTTGCCCAGGTGGTTAATTTGGAAGAATGTGAGGGGTTTAAAGGATGCGATCTTAGGTCTGGGCCAGGTGCGGTTGTACTTGTGTAGCGCACTTTCCCCCACCCTATGGGAGATATGGCGGCTACGGTGTGTGTGGTTCGTTACCTGTGGCTCACAGAAGGCCTGAACCTCCGCTGGGAGACTGGGGTTTACCTGATTCTTATGGTGACAGCGCCTCCACCTGCAAGGGATTCCGACTTGGCGGGATGGACCCTTACAGGAACAATACCAATGATACACGCACACAAATATATGCTAACAACCTGTACTGAACACAATAACATTGGTACCCTGTACCCTACAGTATTATAGCCCCCAACTAGATACCAACAGTGAGTGACCCCAGAGTACATTGGGTGCCAGGCTCCAATATCCTGATGTCCCTTTGCCAATGTCAAGGCCCACCCAAAGTGTTGGAGATAGTGCTATCCCGTGGAGTGTTGGTGCACGTGGTAACGTACCTGCCCGGGTCTCCTGCCCCCGGGTAATGTAGAATAACAAAGAGGATCCATCTGATCCAACGTTGACATCCGTGATGGTGTCCGCCTCCGCGTGGGGTGAATTCCGGCGTGGATAATATCACCTTACCGCCTTTACCGCATAGATGGTCTGATCCCAGACCACAGGTCGCAGTCACCGTGTGGCGTCTCACCGGTGCTGTACCTGACTAAATGCAGCTACTGGGGAAAGGTCCCTGACTATGGGCTTTCCCTATAGCAGCCACAAGCTACAGTGAGTCCGGGCCGAACTGGGGCCTAAAGGGGAAGATCTGGCCTAGTCCAGGGGAGCACTGCTCCCTGGACACTACCCTCTTCTGACTGGCATGGTCACTGGTGCACCAAATGTATCTATTCCAGGCAGCAGGGAATCTTAGTTTCCCATTGGCTCTCACGTGACATGTGCTCCTTGCCCCTATGCATCCTGGGGGCTGTAATTCTCCTCAGAGCCCTCTGCTGCAATGGCTGCCACTCTGGCGCTATCACTGCGCATGCGCAAGTCTCCTGCGCATGTGTGACATTTCAATATGGCGGCGCCCTGCGGAGGGAGCCTCTAGCGACCAGGTCGCCCGCCACCAACTGTCGCAACACCCCCCCCCCCCCCCCCGCCTCCCGTAATGGAGGTAAGCGGGACCACGGGGCCCTGTAGGAAATCCAGAAAGGGTTACACTTGTAAGAGGGACCCCTGGTGTTATCAACAAATAGTGCTTATGTAGCAGAATCTGGTTCACTCGGTTTGGGCTACTTACTGACCAGGTCCATGAGGGTTACTGTTATGTTTAATAAAAGGCTGTGGCCATTTGTACCCAACAAGGTTGTCTGTGTTTATTGGGTGAGTGGTAAACAGAATAGGCAAGGGTCGCGGGTACAAGGGTCATGCACCTGACCTCTTGCACAATGTAACTTGCACTTTTAGGTAACTAGCTGGAACACATTCAGAGTGGCAGCTTGTCAAATTCCAAAAGCTAGCTCCACATGCAGATGTAGGAGACCGTATTGCTTCTGGTAATGCGACACATTGCGCCAATGCTGGCGTTATATTTCATGAGATGTAAAGCAGCTCTAATTGAAATAGTCATTTTCTTAATGCGCTCAATATACAATCAGACAAAACAATAGTTATATATTGGCGCTTAAATCTATATACAAATAGTGCATTGGTGACTTATAATAAATGCATATAATTCAATTCTATATAATATATTGGTGACAAATACTCAAGTGAATAAGTGATAAGTAAAATAAAATGCAGCTTCAACCCTTTATGTAGATTGCTTTTCCTCATTCCAAAGGTGACAAGTATCCAAGGTGTATTGGGAGCGCAGGTATATATGTCACGTCTACAGGAGGCGCCTTCCGACAGCGTGGGATCAGGATTGGTAGTGCAGACCGGCCTCAGCTCATGTGTCCCTCTGCTACCCGATACTGGATCACACTCTACACGTTTCACCTACGCAGGTTTCATCAGGAGAGACGTGACGATTGAGAGTGACGTCAGAGGAGGGCGTGCTCAGAAACAGCTGCATGCCAACAGCGCGATCTCCAGTCATTCTGAGGGATTCCCTTCCAGACACGTGAGAGCAGGCGTCACACGCCATACAGATTTTGGAAGCAGAGTTCTGTTGGTGCGGATATTATTATCCTAAATGTGTGATTATATTTTGTAAAATGTGAGTGCATTTTTATACTTTCTATTTTAAGAAGATAAAATGTGAAGAGTCTGCGCTCTGTCCTGTATTTCTGTTCTATCCTAACAAAGGTTCCAGCATTCATTTATATCCATACATCTTGGTAAAAGCTGCTGTTTCAGGATAAAGAAACCTTTATGCACACGTTTGTATGGAGAAATTTGTAAGTACTGTACAAATTTCTCCAGATTCTACTAAGAAATCACTGAACATCAAACATTTGAAAGACATATTTGCACTATTTTGCTTGTTTTTTTCTTCCCACATATATACATGCGCTCCCCAATACACCTAGGATACTTGGCACAATATACAATGCATGTTTTTTACGCAGTGCGTTGCTCTACTGTCTGCTACATCTGTACTTGGCCATTCAATGAGATGTTTCAAAGTGTGGACTGGCTGCTTTTAGTGTAACAAAAATAAACATTCATTGCAGTTGACCTACCTTTTACTTCTGAGATGTAACACATTGAGGGACGTAACACTAACACATTGAGGGACGTAACACTAACACATATTCGTCTGGCTCCTGTTTTCAGAAAAGCTGCTGTGTAAAACCTTGTGTCTGCAGAGCCAGCTACATGTCACTGGGATGTTACACTGTGTGACTTGGCATTGTCAGCTTGTTCTGGGGTCTGCAGCAGACCTGACAGGGACTTATCCCTGGTTAAATAAAGCAGCCTCAGAGCTCTGAGAATCCAGCAGAGAGATAGTTAATTGCAGCCACTCAATTAACGAGTCTCCACCTGGACTAATGAGAGCTCTGTAAAAAGCCTCATGTGAGACACAGGAGACTCCTTAGCTCACCTTTGGGCTGACAGAAGGAGAGCAGAGAAGCCTGCACACAGACAGTGTTTTGAGCACAAAGGCTGTGCTGATATCAAGAAACCCAGACACCTATATTTCCTGGGCATAGAGGACCCAGGAACCTACCAGAGACTGACAGGGAGGCCCACCTGCTTAAGGTTCCTCCTGAGACTTTGGGGTGATAGGCTGGTAATGGGGATATCCCTCCAGCCCTGCAGATAGGGTCTGGGGAAGTAAGTTAGCCTTACACAGGGATAGGGGTTTGTTATGTTGTTGTTTTTGTATGTTTTGCCTGGATAAAGGAACAGGCTCAATAAAGCCAAGATATAATTCACCCAAATCAGTCTCCATTATATGTACCTCTGCACATATCTCTTACATATACGGTACATACACACATCTCTTACATAGTGCCATACATACATACATACATGTACCTCTGCACACATCTCTTACATAGTGCCATACATACATACATACATACATACTCTTACATAGTGCCATACATACATACATACATGTACCTCTGCACACATCTCTTACATAGTGCCATACATACATACATACATACATGTACCTCTGCACACATCTCTTACAAGACCCCACATCTCCCTGCTGTCACTTGCTAGAGCAGGGGTGTCAAACTCAGTTCTCTAGGGCCACCAACAAGTCAGGTTTTCAGGATATCCCACTGATTGAGCCACCTGTGCTGAAGCTGGGACAGACGGAGCCAGCTTTGCTGAAGCAGGGCTATCCATAAAACCTAGCTTGTTGATGGCCCTTGAGGACTGACTATGACACTCCTGTGCTAGAGCAAAATAACAATGTCCGGGTTGGTCAGGCAGTCTACGGAGCAGGAGCCAAGAAAGCAAACTCCCATCACAGCAGAAAACGCTGCCAGAAAAACAAGGGCGGCCATTCACTTATCAGCCCTGTAAGCACGGCTCTTTGCATCAAATTGTTGAGGCGATTGTGAAACAAAGACCCTAAGCCAGCAGAGTGAGGGCAGAAAGAAGCGTAATCCTTCTTGCTGCCAGCTCTTTCTAAGCTGTTGTGATATGAATGATGAGTAGACTGTAGCAGGTCAAATGTAAAATGCAATCTTCCCACTCCACGGGGATCTCTCCCAGCTAATACAAAACATGTTCATCCTCCCTGGCAAAGCCTCACTATCCTGATCTCACTCCAGATGAATCTCCCCAGGAAACCAAAACACACACGGCAACCAGTATTTACCCTGTATTTATTCAGATGCTCCGCCCATGTGTGAAGGAATGGCAGTGTGAGGCACGAGGAGTGACACCCCAGGCATACAGTATTTACCCTGTATTTATTCAGATGCTCCGCCCATGTGTGAAGGAATGGCAGTGTGAGGCACGAGGAGTGACACCCCAGGCAACCAGTATTTACCCTGTATTTATTCAGATGCTCCGCCCATGTGTGAAGGAATGGCAGTGTGAGGCACGAGGAGTGACACCCCAGGCATACAGTATTTACCCTGTATTTATTCAGATGCTCCGCCCATGTGTGAAGGAATGGCAGTGTGAGGCACGAGGAGTGACACCCCAGGCATACAGTATTTACCCTGTATTTATTCAGATGCTCCGCCCATGTGTGAAGGAATGGCAGTGTGAGGCACGAGGAGTGACACCCCAGGCAACCAGTATTTACCCTGTATTTATTCAGATGCTCCGCCCATGTGTGAAGGAATGGCAGTGTGAGGCATGAGGAGTGACACCCCAGGCATACAGTATTTACCCTGTATTTATTCAGATGCTCCGCCCATGTGTGAAGGAATGGCAGTGTGAGGCACAAGGAGTGACACCCCAGGCATACAGTATTTATCCTGTATTTATTCAGATGCTCCGCCCATGTGTGAAGGAATGGGAGTGTGAAGCACGAGGAGTGACACCCCAGGCATACAGTATTTACCCTGTATTTATTCAGATGCTCCGCCCATGTGTGAAGGAATGGCAGTGTGAGGCATGAGGAGTGACACCCCAGGCATACAGTATTTACCCTGTATTTATTCAGATGCTCCGCCCATGTGTGAAGGAATGGCAGTGTGAGGCACAAGGAGTGACACCCCAGGCATACAGTATTTACCCTGTATTTATTCAGATGCTCCGCCCATGTGTGAAGGAATGGGAGTGTGAAGCACGAGGAGTGACACCCCAGGCATACAGTATTTACCCTGTATTTATTCAGATGCTCCGCCCATGTGTGAAGGAATGGGAGTGTGAAGCACGAGGAGTGACACCCCAGGCATACAGTATTTACCCTGTATTTATTCAGATAGTCCGCCCATGTGTGAAGGAATGGCAGTGTGAGGCACGAGGAGTGACACCCCAGGCATACAGTATTTACCCTGTATTTATTGAGATGCTCCGCCCATGTGTGAAGGAATGGCAGTGTGAGGCACGAGAAGTGACACCCCAGGCATACAGTATTTACCCTGTATTTATTCAGATGCTCCGCCCATGTGTGAAGGAATGGCAGTGTGAGGCACGAGGAGTGACACCCCAGGCATACAGTATTTACCCTGTATTTATTCAGATGCTCCGCCCATGTGTGAAGGAATGGCAGTGTGAAGCACGAGGAGTGACACCGCAGGCATACAGTATTTACCCTGTATTTATTCAGATGCTCCGCCCATGTATGAAGGAATGGCAGTGTGAGGCACGAGGAGTGACACCCCAGGCATACAGTATTTACCCTGTATTTATTCAGATGCTCCGCCCATGTGTGAAGGAATGGCAGTGTGAAGCACGAGGAGTGACACCCCAGGCATACAGTATTTACCCTGTATTTATTCAGATGCTCCGCCCATGTGTGAAGGAATGGCAGTGTGAAGCACGAGGAGTGACACCCCAGGCATACAGTATTTACCCTGTATTTATTCAGATGCTCCGCCCATGTGTGAAGGAATGGCAGTGTGAAGCACGAGGAGTGACACCCCAGGCATACAGTATTTACCCTGTATTTATTCAGATGCTCCGCCCATGTGTGAAGGAATGGCAGTGTGAAGCATGAGGAGTGACACCCCAGGCATACAGTATTTACCCTGTATTTATTCAGATGCTCCGCCCATGTGTGAAGGAATGGCAGTGTGAGGCACGAGGAGTGACACCCCAGGCATACAGTATTTACCCTGTATTTATTCAGATGCTCCGCCCATGTGTGAAGGAATGGCAGTGTGAAGCACGAGGAGTGACACCCCAGGCATACAGTATTTACCCTGTATTTATTCAGATGCTCCGCCCATGTGTGAAGGAATGGCAGTGTGAGGCACGAGGAGTGACACCCCAGGCATACAGTATTTACCCTGTATTTATTCAGATGCTCCGCCCATGTGTGAAGGAATGGCAGTGTGAGGCACGAGGAGTGACACCCCAGGCATACAGTATTTACCCTGTATTTATTCAGATAGTCCGCCCATGTGTGAAGGAATGGCAGTGCGAGGCACGAGGAGTGACACCCCAGGCATACAGTATTTACCCTGTATTTATTCAGATGCTCCGCCCATGTGTTAAGGAATGGCAGTGTGAGGCACGAGGAGTGACACCCCAGGCATACAGTATTTACCCTGTATTTATTCAGATGCTCCGCCCATGTGTGAAGGAATGGCAGTGTGAGGCACGAGGAGTGACACCCCAGGCATACAGTATTTACCCTGTATTTATTCAGATAGTCCGCCCATGTGTGAAGGAATGGCAGTGTGAGGCACGAGGAGTGACACCCCAGGCATACAGTATTTACCCTGTATTTATTCAGATAGTCCGCCCATGTGTGAAGGAATGGCAGTGTGAGGCACGAGGAGTGACACCCCCGGCATACAGTATTTACCCTGTATTTATTCAGATGCTCCGCCCATGTGTGTTAAGGAATGGGAGTGTGAGGCACGAGGAGTGACACCCCAGGCATACAGTATTTACCCTGTATTTATTCAGATGCTCCGCCCATGTGTGAAGGAATGGCAGTGTGAGGCACGAGGAGTGACACCCCAGGCATACAGTATTTACCCTGTATTTATTCAGATGCTCCGCCCATGTGTTAAGGAATGGCAGTGTGAGGCACGAGGAGTGACACCCCAGGCATACAGTATTTACCCTGTATTTATTCAGATGCTCCGCCCATGTGTGAAGGAATGGCAGTGTGAGGCACGAGGAGTGACACCCCAGGCATACAGTATTTACCCTTTATTTATTCAGATGCTCCGCCCATGTGTGAAGGAATGGCAGTGTGAGGCACGAGGAGTGACACCCCAGGCATACAGTATTTACCCTGTATTTATTCAGATGCTCCGCCCATGTGTGAAGGAATGGCAGTGTGAGGCACGAGGAGTGACACCCCAGGCATACAGTATTTACCCTGTATTTATTCAGATGCTCCGTCCCTGTGTGAAGGAATGGCAGTGTGAGGCACGAGGAGTGACACCCCAGGCATACAGTATTTACACTGTATTTATTCAGATGCTCCGCCCATGTGTGAAGGAATGGCAGTGTGAAGCACGAGGAGTGACACCCCAGGCATACAGTATTTACCCTGTGTTTATTCAGATAGTCCGCCCATGTGTGAAGGAATGGCAGTGTGAGGCACGAGGAGTGACACCCCAGGCATACAGTATTTACCCTGTATTTATTCAGATGCTCCGCCCATGTGTGAAGGAATGGCAGTGTGAAGCACGAGGAGTGACACCCCAGGCATACAGTATTTACCCTGTATTTATTCAGATGCTCCGCCCATGTGTTAAGGAATGGCAGTGTGAAGCAAGAGGAGTGACACCCCAGGCATACAGTATTTACCCTGTATTTATTCAGATGCTCCGCCCATGTGTGAAGGAATGGCAGTGTGAAGCACAAGGAGTGACACCCCAGGCATACAGTATTTACCCTGTATTTATTCAGATGCTCCGCCCATGTGTGAAGGAATGGCAGTGTGAGGCACGAGGAGTGACACCCCAGGCATACAGTATTTACCCTGTATTTATTCAGATAGTCCGCCCATGTGTTTAGGAATGGCAGTGTGAGGCACGAGGAGTGACACCCCCGGCATACAGTATTTACCCTGTATTTATTCAGATAGTCCGCCCATGTGTGAAGGAATGGCAGTGTGAGGCACGAGGAGTGACACCCCAGGCATACAGTATTTACCCTGTATTTATTCAGATGCTCCGCCCATGTGTGAAGGAATGGCAGTGTGAGGCACGAGGAGTGACACCCCAGGCATACAGTATTTACCCTGTATTTATTCAGATAGTCCGCCCATGTGTGAAGGAATGGCAGTGTGAGGCACGAGGAGTGACACCCCAGGCATACAGTATTTACCCTGTATTTATTCAGATAGTCCGCCCATGTGTGAAGGAATGGCAGTGTGAGGCACGAGGAGTGACACCCCAGGCATACAGTATTTACCCTGTATTTATTCAGATGCTCCGCCCATGTGTGAAGGAATGGCAGTGTGAGGCACGAGGAGTGACACCCCAGGCATACAGTATTTACCCTGTATTTATTCAGATAGTCCGCCCATGTGTGAAGGAATGGCAGTGTGAGGCACGAGGAGTGACACCCCAGGCATACAGTATTTACCCTGTATTTATTCAGATGCTCCGCCCATGTGTGAAGGAATGGCAGTGTGAAGCACGAGGAGTGACACCCCAGGCATACAGTATTTACCCTGTATTTATTCAGATGCTCCGCCCATGTGTGAAGGAATGGCAGTGTGAGGCACGAGGAGTGACACCCCAGGCATACAGTATTTACCCTGTATTTATTCAGATGCTCCGCCCATGTGTGAAGGAATGGCAGTGTGAGGCACGAGGAGTGACACCCCAGGCATACAGTATTTACCCTGTATTTATTCAGATGCTCCGCCCATGTGTGAAGGAATGGCAGTGTGAGGCACGAGGAGTGACACCCCAGGCATACAGTATTTACCCTGTATTTATTCAGATGCTCCGCCCATGTGTGAAGGAATGGCAGTGTGAAGCACGAGGAGTGACACCCCAGGCATACAGTATTTACCCTGTATTTATTCAGATGCTCCGTCCATGTATGAAGGAATGGCAGTGTGAAGCACGAGGAGTGACACCCCAGGCATACAGTATTTACCCTGTATTTATTCAGATAGTCTGCCCATGTGTTAAGGAATGGCAGTGTGAGGCACGAGGAGTGACACCCCAGGCATACAGTATTTACCCTGTATTTATTCAGATGCTCCGCCCATGTGTGAAGGAATGGCAGTGTGAGGCACGAGGAGTGACACCCCAGGCATACAGTATTTACCCTGTATTTATTCAGATAGTCCGCCCATGTGTGAAGGAATGGCAGTGTGAGGTACGAGGAGTGACACCCCAGGCATACAGTATTTACCCTGTATTTATTCAGATAGTCCGCCCATGTGTGAAGGAATGGCAGTGTGAGGCACGAGGAGTGACAGCCCAGGCATACAGTATTTACCCTGTATTTATTCAGATGCTCCGCCCATGTGTGAAGGAATGGCAGTGTGAGGCACGAGGAGTGACACCCCAGGCATACAGTATTTACCCTGTATTTATTCAGATGCTCCGCCCATGTGTGAAGGAATGGCAGTGTGAGGCACGAGGAGTGACACCCCAGGCATACAGTATTTACCCGGTATTTATTCAGGTGCTCCGCCCATGTGTGAAGGAATGGCAGTGTGAGGCACGAGGAGTGACAGCCCAGGCATACAGTATTTACCCTGTATTTATTCAGATGCTCCGCCCATGTGTGAAGGAATGGCAGTGTGAGGCACGAGGAGTGACACCCCAGGCATACAGTATTTACCCTGTATTTATTCAGATGCTCCGCCCATGTGTGAAGGAATGGCAGTGTGAGGCACGAGGAGTGACACCCCAGGCATACAGTATTTACCCTGTATTTATTCAGGTGCTCCGCCCATGTGTGAAGGAATGGCAGTGTGAGGCACGAGGAGTGACACCCCAGGCATACAGTATTTACCCTGTATTTATTCAGATGCTCCGCCCATGTGTGAAGGAATGGCAGTGTGAGGCACGAGGAGTGACACCCCAGGCATACAGTATTTAACTTGTATTTATTCAGATGCTCCGCCCATGTGTGAAGGAATGGGAGTGTGAAGCACGAGGAGTGACACCCCAGGCATACAGTATTTACCCTGTATTTATTCAGATAGTCCGCCCATGTGTGAAGGAATGGCAGTGTGAGGCACGAGGAGTGACACCCCAGGCATACAGTATTTACCCTGTATTTATTCAGATGCTCCGCCCATGTGTGAAGGAATGGCAGTGTGAGGCACGAGGAGTGACACCCCAGGCATACAGTATTTACCCAATATTTATTCAGATGCTCCGCCCATGTGTGAAGGAATGGCAGTGTGAGGCACGAGGAGTGACACCCCAGGCATACAGTATTTACCCTGTATTTATTCAGATGCTCCGCCCATGTGTGAAGGAATGGCAGTGTGAGGCACGAGGAGTGACACCCCAGGCATACAGTATTTACCCTGTATTTATTCAGATGCTCCGCCCATGTGTGAAGGAATGGCAGTGTGAGGCACGAGGAGTGACACCCCAGGCATACAGTATTTACCCTGTATTTATTCAGATGCTCCGCCCATGTGTGAAGGAATGGCAGTGTGAGGCACGGTGACACCCCAGGCATACAGTATTTACCCTGTATTTATTCAGATGCTCCGCCCATGTGTGAAGGAATGGCAGTGTGAGGCACGAGGAGTGACACCCCAGGCATACAGTATTTACCCTGTATTTATTCAGATGCTCCGCCCATGTGTGAAGGAATGGCAGTGTGAGGCACGAGGAGTGACACCCCAGGCATACAGTATTTACCCTGTATTTATTCAGATGCTCCGCCCATGTGTGAAGGAATGGCCTTGTGAGGCACGAGGAGTGACACCCCAGGCATACAGTATTTACCCTGTATTTATTCAGATGCTCCGCCCATGTGTGAAGGAATGGCAGTGTGAGGCACGAGGAGTGACACCCCAGGCATACAGTATTTACCCTGTATTTATTCAGATGCTCCGCCCATGTGTGAAGGAATGGCAGTGTGAAGCACGAGGAGTGACACCCCAGGCATACAGTATTTACCCTGTATTTATTCAGATGCTCCGTCCCTGTGTGAAGGAATGGCAGTGTGAGGCACGGTGACACCCCAGGCATACAGTATTTACCCTGTATTTATTCAGATGCTCCGTCCCTGTGTGAAGGAATGGCAGTGTGAGGCACGAGGAGTGACACCCCAGGCATACAGTATTTACCCTGTATTTATTCAGATGCTCCGTCCCTGTGTGAAGGAATGGCAGTGTGAGGCACGGTGACACCCCAGGCATACAGTATTTACCCTGTATTTATTCAGATGCTCCGCCCATGTGTGAAGGAATGGCAGTGTGAGGCACGAGGAGTGACACCCCAGGCATACAGTATTTACCCTGTATTTATTCAGATGCTCCGCCCATGTGTGAAGGAATGGCAGTGTGAGGCACGAGGAGTGACACCCCAGGCATACAGTATTTACCCTGTATTTATTCAGATGCTCCGCCCATGTGTGAAGGAATGGCAGTGTGAGGCACGAGGAGTGACACCCCAGGCATACAGTATTTACCCTGTATTTATTCAGATAGTCCGCCCATGTGTGAATGAATGGCAGTGTGAGGCACGAGGAGTGACACCCCAGGCAACCAGTATTTACCCTGTATTTATTCAGATGCTCCGCCCATGTGTGAAGGAATGGCAGTGTGAGGCACGAGGAGTGACACCCCAGGCATACAGTATTTACCCTGCATTTATTCAGATGCTCCGCCCATGTGTGAAGGAATGGCAGTGTGAAGCACGAGGAGTGACACCCCAGGCATACAGTATTTACCCTGTATTTATTCAGATAGTCCGCCCATGTGTGAAGGAATGGCAGTGTGAGGCACGAGGAGTGACACCCCAGGCATACAGTATTTACCCTGTATTTATTCAGATAGTCCGCCCATGTGTGAAGGAATGGCAGTGTGAGGCACGAGGAGTGACACCCCAGGCATACAGTATTTACCCTGTATTTATTCAGATGCTCCGCCCATGTGTGAAGGAATGGCAGTGTGAGGCACGAGGAGTGACAGCCCAGGCATACAGTATTTACCCTGTATTTATTCAGATGCTCCGCCCATGTGTGAAGGAATGGCAGTGTGAGGCACGAGGAGTGACACCCCAGGCATACAGTATTTACCCTGTATTTATTCAGATGCTCCGCCCATGTGTGAAGGAATGGCAGTGTGAGGCACGAGGAGTGACACCCCAGGCATACAGTATTTACCCTGTATTTATTCAGATGCTCCGCCCATGTGTGAAGGAATGGCAGTGTGAGGCACGAGGAGTGACACCCCCGGCATACAGTATTTACCCTGTATTTATTCAGATAGTCCGCCCATGTGTGAATGAATGGCAGTGTGAGGCACGAGGAGTGACACCCCAGGCAACCAGTATTTACCCTGTATTTATTCAGATGCTCCGCCCATGTGTGAAGGAATGGCAGTGTGAGGCACGAGGAGTGACACCCCAGGCATACAGTATTTACCCTGTATTTATTCAGATGCTCCGCCCATGTGTGAAGGAATGGCAGTGTGAAGCACGAGGAGTGACACCCCAGGCATACAGTATTTACCCTGTATTTATTCAGATGCTCCGTCCCTGTGTGAAGGAATGGCAGTGTGAGGCACGGTGACACCCCAGGCATACAGTATTTACCCTGTATTTATTCAGATGCTCCGTCCCTGTGTGAAGGAATGGCAGTGTGAGGCACGAGGAGTGACACCCCAGGCATACAGTATTTACCCTGTATTTATTCAGATGCTCCGTCCCTGTGTGAAGGAATGGCAGTGTGAGGCACGGTGACACCCCAGGCATACAGTATTTACCCTGTATTTATTCAGATGCTCCGCCCATGTGTGAAGGAATGGCAGTGTGAGGCACGAGGAGTGACACCCCAGGCATACAGTATTTACCCTGTATTTATTCAGATGCTCCGCCCATGTGTGAAGGAATGGCAGTGTGAGGCACGAGGAGTGACACCCCAGGCATACAGTATTTACCCTGTATTTATTCAGATGCTCCGCCCATGTGTGAAGGAATGGCAGTGTGAGGCACGAGGAGTGACACCCCAGGCATACAGTATTTACCCTGTATTTATTCAGATAGTCCGCCCATGTGTGAATGAATGGCAGTGTGAGGCACGAGGAGTGACACCCCAGGCAACCAGTATTTACCCTGTATTTATTCAGATGCTCCGCCCATGTGTGAAGGAATGGCAGTGTGAGGCACGAGGAGTGACACCCCAGGCATACAGTATTTACCCTGCATTTATTCAGATGCTCCGCCCATGTGTGAAGGAATGGCAGTGTGAAGCACGAGGAGTGACACCCCAGGCATACAGTATTTACCCTGTATTTATTCAGATAGTCCGCCCATGTGTGAAGGAATGGCAGTGTGAGGCACGAGGAGTGACACCCCAGGCATACAGTATTTACCCTGTATTTATTCAGATAGTCCGCCCATGTGTGAAGGAATGGCAGTGTGAGGCACGAGGAGTGACACCCCAGGCATACAGTATTTACCCTGTATTTATTCAGATGCTCCGCCCATGTGTGAAGGAATGGCAGTGTGAGGCACGAGGAGTGACAGCCCAGGCATACAGTATTTACCCTGTATTTATTCAGATGCTCCGCCCATGTGTGAAGGAATGGCAGTGTGAGGCACGAGGAGTGACACCCCAGGCATACAGTATTTACCCTGTATTTATTCAGATGCTCCGCCCATGTGTGAAGGAATGGCAGTGTGAGGCACGAGGAGTGACACCCCAGGCATACAGTATTTACCCTGTATTTATTCAGATGCTCCGCCCATGTGTGAAGGAATGGCAGTGTGAGGCACGAGGAGTGACACCCCCGGCATACAGTATTTACCCTGTATTTATTCAGATAGTCCGCCCATGTGTGAATGAATGGCAGTGTGACACACGAGGAGTGACACCCCAGGCAACCAGTATTTACCCTGTATTTATTCAGATGCTCCGCCCATGTGTGAAGGAATGGCAGTGTGAGGCACGAGGAGTGACACCCCAGGCATACAGTATTTACCCTGTATTTATTCAGATGCTCCGCCCATGTGTGAAGGAATGGCAGTGTGAAGCACGAGGAGTGACACCCCAGGCATACAGTATTTACCCTGTATTTATTCAGATAGTCCGCCCATGTGTGAAGGAATGGCAGTGTGAGGCACGAGGAGTGACACCCCAGGCATACAGTATTTACCCTGTATTTATTCAGATAGTCCGCCCATGTGTGAAGGAATGGCAGTGTGAGGCACGAGGAGTGACACCCCAGGCATACAGTATTTACCCTGTATTTATTCAGATGCTCCGCCCATGTGTGAAGGAATGGCAGTGTGAGGCACGAGGAGTGACACCCCAGGCATACAGTATTTACCCTGTATTTATTCAGATGCTCCGCCCATGTGTGAAGGAATGGCAGTGTGAGGCACGAGGAGTGACACCCCAGGCATACAGTATTTACCCTGTATTTATTCAGATGCTCCGCCCATGTGTGAAGGAATGGCAGTGTGAGGCACGAGGAGTGACAGCCCAGGCATACAGTATTTACCCTGTATTTATTCAGATGCTCCGCCCATGTGTGAAGGAATGGCAGTGTGAGGCACGAGGAGTGACACCCCAGGCATACAGTATTTACCCTGTATTTATTCAGATGCTCCGCCCATGTGTGAAGGAATGGCAGTGTGAGGCACGAGGAGTGACACCCCAGGCATACAGTATTTACCCTGTATTTATTCAGATGCTCCGCCAATGTGTGAAGGAATGGCAGTGTGAGGCACGAGGAGTGACACCCCAGGCATACAGTATTTACCCTGTATTTATTCAGATGCTCCGCCCATGTGTGAAGGAATGGCAGTGTGAGGCACGAGGAGTGACACCCCAGGCATACAGTATTTACCCTGTATTTATTCAGATGCTCCGCCCATGTGTGAAGGAATGGCAGTGTGAGGCACGAGGAGTGACACCCCAGGCATACAGTATTTACCCTGTATTTATTCAGATGCTCCGCCCATGTGTGAAGGAATGGCAGTGTGAGGCACGAGGAGTGACACCCCAGGCATACAGTATTTACCCTGTATTTATTCAGATGCTCCGCCCATGTGTGAAGGAATGGCAGTGTGAGGCACGAGGAGTGACACCCCAGGCATACAGTATTTACCCTGTATTTATTCAGATAGTCCGCCCATGTGTGAATGAATGGCAGTGTGAGGCACGAGGAGTGACACCCCAGGCAACCAGTATTTACCCTGTATTTATTCAGATGCTCCGCCCATGTGTGAAGGAATGGCAGTGTGAGGCACGAGGAGTGACACCCCAGGCATACAGTATTTACCCTGTATTTATTCAGATGCTCCGCCCATGTGTGAAGGAATGGCAGTGTGAAGCACGAGGAGTGACACCCCAGGCATACAGTATTTACCCTGTATTTATTCAGATAGTCCGCCCATGTGTGAAGGAATGGCAGTGTGAGGCACGAGGAGTGACACCCCAGGCATACAGTATTTACCCTGTATTTATTCAGATAGTCCGCCCATGTGTGAAGGAATGGCAGTGTGAGGCACGAGGAGTGACACCCCAGGCATACAGTATTTACCCTGTATTTATTCAGATGCTCCGCCCATGTGTGAAGGAATGGCAGTGTGAGGCACGAGGAGTGACAGCCCAGGCATACAGTATTTACCCTGTATTTATTCAGATGCTCCGCCCATGTGTGAAGGAATGGCAGTGTGAGGCACGAGGAGTGACACCCCAGGCATACAGTATTTACCCTGTATTTATTCAGATGCTCCGCCCATGTGTGAAGGAATGGCAGTGTGAGGCACGAGGAGTGACAGCCCAGGCATACAGTATTTACCCTGTATTTATTCAGATGCTCCGCCCATGTGTGAAGGAATGGCAGTGTGAGGCACGAGGAGTGACACCCCAGGCATACAGTATTTACCCTGTATTTATTCAGATGCTCCGCCCATGTGTGAAAGAATGGCAGTGTGAGGCACGAGGAGTGACACCCCAGGCATACAGTATTTACCCTGTATTTATTCAGATGCTCCGCCAATGTGTGAAGGAATGGCAGTGTGAGGCACGAGGAGTGACACCCCAGGCATACAGTATTTACCCTGTATTTATTCAGATGCTCCGCCCATGTGTGAAGGAATGGCAGTGTGAGGCACGAGGAGTGACACCCCAGGCATACAGTATTTACCCTGTATTTATTCAGATGCTCCGCCCATGTGTGAAGGAATGGCAGTGTGAGGCACGAGGAGTGACACCCCAGGCATACAGTATTTACCCTGTATTTATTCAGATGCTCCGCCCATGTGTGAAGGAATGGCAGTGTGAGGCACGAGGAGTGACACCCCAGGCATACAGTATTTACCCTGTATTTATTCAGATGCTCCGCCCATGTGTGAAGGAATGGCAGTGTGAGGCACGAGGAGTGACACCCCAGGCATACAGTATTTACCCTGTATTTATTCAGATGCTCCGCCCATGTGTGAAGGAATGGCAGTGTGAGGCACGAGGAGTGACAGCCCAGGCATACAGTATTTACCCTGTATTTATTCAGATGCTCCGCCCATGTGTGAAGGAATGGCAGTGTGAGGCACGAGGAGTGACACCCCAGGCATACAGTATTTACCCTGTATTTATTCAGATGCTCCGCCCATGTGTGAAAGAATGGCAGTGTGAGGCACGAGGAGTGACACCCCAGGCATACAGTATTTACCCTGTATTTATTCAGATGCTCCGCCAATGTGTGAAGGAATGGCAGTGTGAGGCACGAGGAGTGACACCCCAGGCATACAGTATTTACCCTGTATTTATTCAGATGCTCCGCCCATGTGTGAAGGAATGGCAGTGTGAGGCACGAGGAGTGACACCCCAGGCATACAGTATTTACCCTGTATTTATTCAGATGCTCCGCCCATGTGTGAAGGAATGGCAGTGTGAGGCACGAGGAGTGACACCCCAGGTATACAGTATTTACCCTGTATTTATTCAGATGCTCCGCCCATGTGTGAAGGAATGGCAGTGTGAGGCACGAGGAGTGACACCCCAGGCATACAGTATTTACCCTGTATTTATTCAGATGCTCCGCCCATGTGTGAAGGAATGGCAGTGTGAGGCACGAGGAGTGACACCCCAGGCATACAGTATTTACCCTGTATTTATTCAGATGTTCCGCCCATGTGTGAAGGAATGGCAGTGTGAGGCACGAGGAGTGACAGCCCAGGCATACAGTATTTACCCTGTATTTATTCAGATGCTCCGCCCATGTGTGAAGGAATGGCAGTGTGAGGCACGGTGACACCCCAGGCATACAGTATCTGATTGAAGCAGGTAAGCCCTGGTTACATGGTTCAGGGCCGTGCTATACTGTTTGCGGCCGTGCACGCGCGCGTGAATGTGCGAACGCGCGTGCACGTGCCGCATGCTTTTTGTGTGTATGCTGTGAGTGAAGGTACTGTGTGTGTTTGTGTATATGTGTGTGTTTAGATTGTGAATTATGTATAAAATAATATTTTAAAAATAAAAAAAAGTTGTAATAAAAATTATTTTTTAATTTATTTACCTTTGAGACACACACACACACACACACACACACACACACACACACACACACACACACACACACACACACACACACACACACACACACACACACACACACACACACACACACACACACACACACATTTAAGCGCCGGCGCAAAATCATTTTTTTCCAGTCTTCGCCGCTGTCTGTCGGCTCCCCTCTCCCTGTCGTGCGTGCGCGCGGCGCCATTATAAAAAGGCTGAACTAAGGCAGCCAACTAAAATTCCGCGCGCGCGCACGGCGTAGCAGACGCCCGGCACTATAGAACGTGCCTAATGTGGCATCGCTATGGAAGTTGGGACTAGGCAGCAGCACAGTTAGGTTACATAGTTTGTTAGGTTTACGTACTCAGCGCCGCAAATGGCATTTGTGGTGTAAAAACTGACGCACGGCAATTAATTGCACTTGCTTACCCCCATATACTGTTATTTTTCTCAATGTGAGCCTTAAAGTTGCAATATATGTTTTTTTGTTAATTATTGTTTTTTTTTTTAACATAGGTTGAAGCAGGGGGTCTGCCGAGCTGAACACCATACCTTTCAGCTCCGGGGAACCCGTTTCCAGAGATACTTACCTCCGTAGGGGGCGGCGGTACTGTATCTCAGCAAAGTTTAACGCTCTCGCGTCAAGTGGGCCAACAGGAAGTCCAACGTGATGACGTCATGGCTTCCTATTGGCCCCTAGGGTACGGAAGATTTGAAACGCCACCATTGTTTGATCCGCTCCGTAAGCAGGGATCACATACCGGCATCCCCTACGGAGGTGAGTATCTCCGGAAGCAGGGGGGGCGCACAGCTGAAATGAATGGGGTTCAGCTTCGGAGACCCACTGCTTCAAACCCATGTTAAAAATAAAAAAAATGGCGCTTTAAGAGTCAGAGATTGTTAGGGAAATATGTTGGCGTGCAGAATGCAGAATGCAGGATGCACGTGGCACACAGGTGTCCATGGTATGTACGCAAACAAACTGGGCCGACAGGCCAAAAAATCATCAAAATCATTCAACAAGTTGAACCTGGCGTAAAACCTAAAACGTCTGTTTATATTGTTAGCGCAGAATTAAAGGAGGCAGCCACTGTAACTACGCTGCATTTATTTACAGGCTGGGGACCGGGGGTCCTGCAAGGTTGTATCGCGTTATCTTCAGCTCCAGGGACCTGCAGGTCCTCGGATACTTACTGGTGGAGCGAACTGGTATTACTTCTTAGCTTTTATTGGCTATTTAAATGGCCGTCCACTAGAAAGTTACAACTGATGGTGGATTCCTATTGGTCTGAGATTTTGCAGCCATTTTGTTTCCCCGGTGGGAGATTTAAACCCTGTAACTTCATCTGTAAATATGTGGGGAACCGGGGGTTGGTAAAAATAGTGGTGTTTGGCTCAGTGGGACTCAGCAACCAAACATGTATTTCACACAGCACGGACGTTTCATTATAAACAGCTGTAGTAAAACTTACTGTCCCCAGAGCCACGGGCGAACAGGCAAAAGTCTATGGCGCTGGGGACAGTGTCTGCCGTAATCGCGCTGCAGGGGGTCCGTGCTTCCGACTCGGAGCACCCAAAGCGTTAATCCGTCCGGGCTGCGATCACCGTGAACGTGTGTAGTAGCGTCAGCGGCAACGTGCACAGTAAGTCTTACTACTTACTTACTTACACAATAAGTCTTACTACTGTACATGTGTATTTAATCATACAAAATGTGTTACTTTCACAGCATGGCTATTATAAATATTACACTCATCATTTATATTCAATAATACATTAACAAAAACACACACATTATAGTCTTTACATTTAGAAGTGTAGAGTGCTTCCTGATAGCATTCTGTGGCACTGTGATTGCAGGGCCGTGGCACCGTGATCGGAAAGCCTTGACAGAGTGCTTCCTGATAGCATCCTGTGGCACTGTGATTGCAGGGCCGTGGCACCGTGATCGGAAAGCCTTGGCAGAGTGCTTCCTAATAGTATGACCTTAGCACCGTTATCTCAGGGCTCTGGCACAGTGTTTCCTAATAGCATGATTGCGGAACCGTGATCACAGGGCCATGGCAGTGTGCGTCCTAATTACATGACTGTAATCGCAGACCCCTGGCAGAGTTCTTGCTCATAGCATGGCCGTGGCACAGTGTTTCCTAATAACATGTCTGTGGCACTGTGATTGAAGGGCTGTGGCACAGTGCACCCTAATAGCTTGACCGTGGCACTGTGATTGCAGAGCCTTGGCAGAGTCCTTCCTAATAGCATGGGCATGGCACCATAATCGCAGGGCTGTGGCACAGTTTTCTAATAGCATGGCTGTGGCACCATGATTGCAGGGCTGTGGCACAGTGTTTCCTAGTAGCATGGCTGTGGCCCCATGATTGCAGGGCTGTGGCACAGTGTTTCCTAATAGAATCGCTGTGGCACCATGATCGCAGGGCCATGGCAGAGTGCTTCCCAATAGCGGGGCCATGGCGCAGTACATCCTAATAGCATGGCCTTGGCACCATAATTGCAGGGCTATGGCACAATATTTCCTAATAGCATGGCTGTGGCACCGTGATCATAGGGCCGTGGCAAATTATGTAATTGGTGGCTGCCAGATGACAATTGTCAATTCTGACAGAGATGTTAGGAACGGGTGTAGCACTGCCTGCCTGGTACAGTACAGATTGCACTTAAGTGGCTGGCTTGTTTGGGACGCCACTACTACTAGATGTGCAACATTCAAACAGGACTAATATTTGATGTCAAAATTGCTTGTTTTGGCAATAAGATAATGATGTGGATGATGGTGGTTCGTGAATCATCATATGACAGTGGGTCAGATCACATAAGTGACAGTACAAGGAGCTTTCAAAAGAACTATTCATCCCACGGGCAGCACAAAGGACTCGGGGCCATCCCTTAAGGTTGGAGGAAAGGAAATTTCACCAGCAACAAAGAAAATGGTTCCTTACAGTAAGGGCAGTTAAAATGTGGATATTATTACCCATGGAAACTGTGATGGCAAATACAATAGATATATTCAAAAAAAGGTTGGACATCTACTAGCAGCAGTAACAGGCTGAGCACAGCAGAAGCTGGCGTTGGTATCAATGGTGGTGGTGTCGGTGGTGGACCTTGTTTTTTTTTTTCCAGTACAACTGAAAGTTTTATTAACATTCTCAATATTATGCTTCCACACATTATCAATTTTAGTATCAGAAGAACTAGCTACGGATAGGGACATGGCCGGCTGACTTGAACTTTCTCCTTCAGTTCCTTTTTTACATCTCTTCTTAAGTGGAAGTTCATCGTCTATTAGACAGTGGGGGGCGCAGTGGAAGTGGGCATTCTGCAGTGAGATTGTTGTGAATGTGAATGTGAATGTGATTCATTGACAGTGTAATTATTGTCCTTCTACTTCTACTTGCTGTGACGGTTATTACAATGATGACTTTGAGTACTAGTTGTAGCTGGATCATCACCAGTACCAACAGCACTACTTTGAACTGATTTAACTATCAAATTTATCCCCACCAATGCCGCCACCACCTCCACTACAAAACCTCCACCAAAACGACCTCCACCAAAACGACATCCACCTCTTCTTCCCTCTCCTCTATGTCTACTTTCCAAATATATATTCAAAAGACTATGGGGTCTATTCAGGTAGCTCCGTTATGCTCACTGCCAAAATGATCGGATTAGCATGTTCATACCTCACGGTGTGACATTTGTCTTATCACGGTATTCAGAAAGATTGTTATGATATGCTCTGTATGTCTTCTTTCCTAAACATTGCAGCGCGTTGCTCCCTAGTTAAAGCAGTTGTAATAAACTGTCGCCAAGCTGGCACGCAACTATAATTAGTTAGGCTAATATTGCAAGCACGCCTGTCTCTCCTTCTCAATGCGGTTGACATGAAATGCGTTTTTTTGCACAAAGTGGAGTAAACGGACACACTCACTTCCAATGGTGTAGAACCTCACACTCACTTCCAATGGGGTAGAACCTCACACTCACTTCCAATGGGGTAGAACCTCACACTCACTTCCAATGGTGTAGAACCTCACACTCACTTCCAATGGTGTAGAACCTCACACTCACTTCCAATGGTGTAGAACCTCACACTCACTTCCAATGGTGTAGAACCTCACACTCACTTCCAATGGTGTAGAACCTCACACTCACTTCCAATGGTGTAGAACCTGAGAGCTCAAAATAAACGGTGAAACCATTCTCATGGTAAATATTAGTAAAACACCTGTGTGACGGGAGGGGGTAACCAGGCTACACAATAAAGGTTTAGGCTCATCTGGTTACCCCTGAAACCGTGGTGTCCCTGGCAGCTACCTAGCACCATAAGGCAGGGATCCGGGATTATACATGCAAAAAATAAAGTGACCCCTGCTTTTCCTGTTTACATGTTCCCTTTGCCCTAGAAACATGAAACTTCTTGTGTGTGCGTTTTATGTGGGATATTTGGGTCGAAATGCAATTATTTTGTTTTCATGGAGTTCAGGGGCCGATGATACAGGTAATCCCCTAATTCTCCCCGATGTGCAGGCACTATTTGCCTGTACGTGAGTGGAATTACACTGGGGCTGCCCAGTGTCCCCCAGACTCCTGGTTTTCGAGCCCAGATATCCCAGTCCCATCTCCCGCACAGATATGGGCCTCCACAAGAGATATTGTGTAATAAAACATATTTTATTATGAGTTGTGCATTTACTATAAATGTCTATTCAGCCCGGGTATATATATATATATATATATAAACTATTTTACCAGGAAGTAATACATTGAGAGTTACCTCTCGTTTTCAAGTATGTCCTGGGCACAAAGTTAAGACAAATAATACATGGTTACAAATAGTTACATAAATGAACAGGGTATACATTATATACAAGACATTGCATGCACAGTTAAAGATAATTTATATTATGGGCGAATGAAACAGTTACAGACCAGATTAAAATGTGAGACAGCCTTAGATTTGAAAGAACTTAAACTGGTGGTGGATGTGAGAGTCTCTGGTAGGTTGTTCCAGTTTTGGGGTGCACGGTAAGAGAAGGAGGAACGTCCGGATACTTTGTTGAGCCTTGGTACCATGAACAGTCTTTTGGAGTCTGATCTCAGATGATAAGTGCTGCATGTGGTAGGGGTGAGGAGCTTGTTCAGGTAGCTGGGTAGCTTGCCCATAAAGAATTTGAAGGCAAGACAGGAAAGGTGAACTTTGCGCTTAGACTCGAGTGATGACCAATCTAGTTCTTTGAGCATTTCGCAGTGATGTGTGTTGTAGTTGCATTGGAGAACAAAACGACAAATTGAATTGTAGAGGGTGTCAAGTTTGCCAAGGTGGGTTTGAGGTGCCGAGCCATATACTATGTCTCCATAGTCAATAATTGGCATTAACATCTGCTGAGCGATACGCTTTCTGACCAGGAGACTTAGGGAGGATTTGTTCCTGTAAAGTACCCCTAGTTTGGCATAGGTCTTGGTTGTCAAGGTATCAATTTTGCATCCTGGATGTTAAGTGGGAGTCCAACCACATGCCCAGGTATTTAAAACTAGTAACAGGAGTTAGGGTGGTGTTAGTGTTGGTTCTAATCTGGAGCTCAGTCGCTGGCAGCTTTAAAAATTTAGTCTTTGTCTCAAATACCATTGTTACAGTCTTGTCAGTGTTTAAAAACAGTTTGTTTTGGGAAATCCAGTTTTCGAGTCTCAAAAAGTCAGACTGAAGTATGTGTTGAAGGTCAGAGAGGCTATGGCTGTGTGCATATAGGATGGTGTCATCTGCATACATGTGTATTGAGGCTTCCTTACAAGCTGTGGGAAGAACATTAATGAACACTGAGAAGAGTAGGGGCCCCAGAACAGAGCCTTGCGGGACACCACAGGTGATATCCAGGGGGTTGGAGATAGAGCCTGAGATGGACACATGTTGGGATCTTCCTGATAGGTAGGACTGAAACCAGTTTAAAGCATGCTTCCCTATTCCAGAGCTCTGGAGTTTGTTAAGCAGGATAGCATGATCAACTGTATCAAAAGCCTTTGCAAAATCTAGGAATACTGCACCAGTGAGTTGTCCCCATTCCATTCCACACTGGATTTCATTGCAAACTTTTAGCAGGGTAGTTACGGTGGAGTGTGTGGGGCGAAACTCAGATTGGAATTGGCTAGGGAAATTTGTCTTGGTATAGAAATCGCTTAATTGGGAGTGGACACATTTTTCCATGACTTTGGATAGAATTGGGAGAAGTGAGATGGCCTGTAGTTTGAGACAGTGTTTTTGTCCCCACTTTTGAAGATTGGGACAACTCTGGCAGTTTTCCAGGTCTTAGGGATATGGCCTGCAGACAGGATAGAGTTGACTATGGATGCAATTGGTTTGGCAATGGCTGGGGCACCAAGTCGTAGGAACCTAGATTGTAGTAAGTCAGGTCCACATTGGCTGCTTAGTTTTAGTTTGAGGAACGCTTGTATAATCTCCTCTTCAGATACTGGGCCAAATTGAAAATTGTGGGCAGTGTTGGGAGGGGGTGGGACTATAGGGGAATTGGGATTGGAATTGGCTAGGGAAATTTGTCTTGGTATAGTATATACAAAGGTGCCGGGAAGTCTGGATAGACATTGTAGTTGAAAGAGGAGATGGGATGTTGAGAGGTGTCGGGTGCTAAGTGGCTGGGGCAGAGCGGAGTACTGAGTCAGGAGAACAGAGACCCCCTGCGGGGAGGACCCTCTGGTTTGCCAAACTCAGTGGAGCCTGCCCAGTAGGTGGAAATGGGCTGACTGGGGGAAGCGGCAGAATTTCGGTGCGTTTCCCATTGGTCAATTCGTATGTCCCACCCACGGGGCATCCTGAGCCATCTTGGCACGCCCCCTCCTCTGACGTTAGCCAAAGGACGAGCTCCTATTTCTGTTAGCTGGCGGGGAGGAATTCCCACGCTCTGATTTGTTGCTCCTCCTTCCTCCATGCTGAACGTAGCTCACCGGAGGGTATGTAAGGAGAATCCCCAGTCAGAGAACCAGGCCATCCAGTGACTTATGTCAATAAAGCGCGGGCGGGCTTTTCAAAGTTGCTCTGTTACAAATAGCAGAGCAGCCGGCTTCGTTTTGAAGCTAGGAAAATCAGGACAAGGTCCCGGTCAGGATTTTCTGCCGAATTTTGTTCCAGGACATCCGGGATGAGGTCCCAGTCAGGGTAAGCTCTTGCAAGCGTGCGCCCTTCCCCTAGGGAAGGCTAGATTTCAAACCCCAGTAAGTGTGTATATTTCTGTCTTTTGTATTTCTGTGTTTTCGAGGTTTTTATCCAAATAAACCCCATTTTATTTCACTACTGTGTTTTGACTATTGAATAATCCCGGTATAAATTTGTTAAAAGACCTGGTCTCCCGTGACAACCTGGCACTACCACTCTTTGATACATAACCCGCTCAGGAGATTATTTTGGTTATTTATGAATGTTATTTATTTAGGTCTCCTGGTGATAACAGATCAGGTTATAGGAAAAATAATTACTTTGTGTATTTTAACCAGAGAATATATAACAATATAACAATTAATTTATAAATTAGAGTTATCATTGGCTGGTCCAGGATCTTTATGTATGATCCCACTACACAAGTTTTTTTTAGACCTCTTGTGAAACCTCGGAAAGGCCATGTTTTAAGCATCATATTTTGCAATATGGCAGCCTTTTTTTTTTCATTAAACCCACAAAATGTGTGAGTTAAAATGTGGCCTCGTTGGGGTTCTTGAGGAGCATGTTGAGGAGCATGTTGAGGAGCATGTTGAGGAGCATGATGAGGAGCATGTTGAGGAGCATGTTGAGGAGCATGATGAGGAGCATGATGAGGAGCATGATGAGGAGCATGATGAGGAGCATGTTGAGGAGCATGTTGAGGAGCATGTTGAGGAGCATGTTGAGAAGCATGTTGAGGAGCACGGCAGTAGATACTAGTGAAAGAAAACTGCAAAGCCAGCAAGGGCCACATCGTTACTCTAGTTACTCCTGCGCCCACCAGTGTTAATGATGTTACAAAGATAAACATTTCACTTACAATAGTAAATGCACCTGGTGCCTTTGCATTGATACACATAATAAAGCAATTATAACAAAACAAAATACTTTTACACGTGTAATTTTGAGGAAAAAGCTGCTTGAGTCATAATTCCTAACCATCCGACTGCTATCTCCAGTAACAAATGATAAAACATTTTAAGTAGTATATGTACTGGGGGAGTATTAATGAAGAAACAAGGGAGAAAGAGCACTGCAAAAGATAAGAGAACTTTTGTAGTGCTGTCTCTCTTGTCTTGGTTGATACTTACCTTTGTGAAGATAGAAGCTCGCTCGGACGAATTGATTGAGATTCCTATACCAGGGGACCGTGAGTTCTATCATGAACTGAACTGTCGCTGTCATTGGCCTCATTGCCACTACCTGCCAGTACCCCAGCCAGGGTGGGAATCGAGTTATATTAACCAGACCAGTTGTGTGATGTGAGTGGAGGTCGAAGCGTACCAGCGCCGCCGCCGCCGCCGTCATTTAGGGCTGTTGGTTTGTTTCTCCTTCCCCGTTCTGCTTCTCCTCTGTACCCTGGTTTTACTCTATGGATGTTCTTATCCCACTTATACAAAGGCATAAGTACTTATCTCACGGATTCACTCATCAATTCCCTCAAGGGTTCATTACAGCATTTTCCTGTTTGCCAATGCCACTTGTCGAGGGTTTTTGTTAGCACCAATTTTTGGGATTCATTTCCCTACTATTCATGCTCCTGTGTACTGGGGGAACTTACAACAACACATTAATCCCCAGTTTGTTGTAATTGCCACTTCAGGATGCAAATTAACGTTGTGCAGTGGATGCTACAAATCTGTCAGTTTTGTGACCACTGAGTATAGAGGCTGGAGACCTCCGATTTTAAAAGAAAACAGCGTAAGAATAGAAACATAACAGAGAAGATGGGATGTTCTGGCTGCGGTTCCGAGTCTAGCACATGGGCATCTTTTCTCTTGGTAGAGTAACAGGGGTCATGGTAGAAGCAGAAGGTAACAGGCTGAGCATTAAATCTGGTGTTGTGCCCCCTTCCTAAAATATGGTCTACCGGTATATCCCCTAGACGAGCGTGAGTGTGTTATTGTGGTGAGTATGTCATAGCGCATGTTATGCACAGAATTCTTAATGGACACTCTGACCCAGAAATAATATTCTCTAGTTCAAACAAGTTTATAAAACATGTCTCTTGCTTCCCAGAGATCCTCTTGGCTAGCCTGCCTAAAGAAAGCTGTTTTTATAAATGTTCCCTTATTTAATCTATTCCAATCCTCTGAAATACTTTCCCCACCGCTCAATGTAAGGGACGGACTTGACATCTTCGGGTGCCTCCCAAGGCCACATCTGGAATCATGGCATATTGGCTGTGACCCAAACTTTCAAAGGGAAACTTTTCAAAATGGCAGCAAAAAGTGTCCATGAAGTTATGTGCTGACCGACATAATTTGTTTTATGGTATTTTGATTTTTTAAACCCATACATGAATTATTCATATTTTCATATGCAATGCACTGATCAAGGATAGCTCCCACAGGAATTCAAGCATTTGTAAATAGACACTTTCTACTGGTATATGTTGGCCAACAGTATTTGTAAATATACAAAATAACTTTATTACAAATACTGAAATAACTTCAATGACATTGCAACCTGGTAACTCTTACAGCCAGATGAATGCACTGTAACGAGTGCTCACCAGCAGGGCAGGCAGAGAATAAGGCCTCGGCCAGGGTTCCTGCTGGCGTGCGGAGGCGCGCTGAGGCTCAGGGAAAGCGGGTGCTTTCCCTGGCCTTAGACAGCGCGCCGTCCGGGGGCGTGTCGGCGGATGGGCCAGTGACGTCACGGAGCTGGTTCGCCCTCATTGGGCGAACCGCTCACGTGACCGGCCCTGCGCTCCGGCGAGCGCTGAAATTTAAATTTCTGCTAAGACCTACGCTTCCGTGCGCTTGCGGAAACGTAGGCGAGCCCCTACTAAAGCCACTCTCATTGCGGCTGTAGGGGCTCACAGGTAAGTACAAGCGTGCCTTACGCGCTGACCATGCCCGAGGCCTAAGAAGCATGGCATATGGACTCACAACCACACATTTAGGGCCTTATTTACTAAGCAGTGCTTTGCCATAGGACACCCACCAACCGGCGCCAGAGGACGACATATTGCCATTTAAATAACGAAGCCGGAAGGTGTCTTATTGCATAGCATCGCTTAGTAAGTATGGGCCTCTTTACACTTCGGACCAGATTCACAAAAGTTTGTTAAACGTGACAATATATTGATAACTTAAATTGAATGTCCGTGTGATAAAATGTAAGAATTATCGCTGTACAGTATTCAATCATTCTGATTTTTAATAATACGACCGGATTATTAATCCGCCATGTGGATTGTCAGTGATATACCCACTCCCTCCCCCCCCCCCCCCACCACCTGAAAAAGGCGCATTTCCCTTTTTGAGTCCGATCTGCGGAAATTCATGGACCAAAGGAACCAGCAGATCTGAAGCGGAACCAAATCCGCAAAAAAAACAAATCGCCCATCTCTACTGGTGACCGCCAGCACGATGTGCTGAGCGAATCACATACAGTATCATAATGGGACACATTCTGCCATTCTCTCCATGAACTTGTTTGGTAAAAAAGCTCAGTCAAGTCTAAAGCGGCACGTGCTTCCCTAGTTACCAGATCCGTGCCACGTGCTTCCCTAGTTACCAGATCCGTGCCACGTGCTTCCCTAGTTACCAGATCCGTGCCACGTGCTTCCCTAGTTACCAGATCCGTGCCACGTGCTTCCCTAGTTACCAGATCCGTGCCACGTGCTTCCCTAGTTACCAGATCCGTGCCATGTGCTTCCCTAGTTACCAGATCCGCGCCATGTGCTTCCAATGTAACGAATCTGCTCTTTATAAGCGTTATATTAGATGCAATGTATATACTGTATGTGTGTGTGTACGTCTCAGGAGCTTGATACATAGGAGCAGCTTAGCCCACCAGATCCGGTGCCGACTTGCGTGGGAGTTAGTGCCAGATCCAGTGTGCTAACCCGTACCGGTGCTTGATAAATCTGCCCCGTAGCCTCTTAATTGAGCTTATGGTTACATTTATAGTTGTAAAATCTATGAAATGGTTCAGGGAGTGCTAATAAGAAAGCACATGTTAGAATCCCCGTTAGTTGGTGGCAGCAGGAACCTCTGATCACAGTCACCGAGAGGCTTATTACGGCACTAACTCTTTCTCTATACACATACAGGCTGCCTCAGGCTCTTTGTTACTGCTTCATTCCCAGGAAGCAAGAAAGCAGAGCTCGGGCTATATATTAAAACACACGTCTCTCTTTCCCTCCTTCTCCCTTAGATACAAGTAAGTACTTGAGATAGGAAACAAGGCAAGTAGCCCATGCTGGGCTATAATGAGGAATTGCTTTTACAGCTGCACATGCACTGGCTCCCTGGTTTCCAAAGGTTCTGTGCTCAAAGGAAACCAGCTACTACCTCCAGTAATTAGATACAGGAACATAGCTCAGCTTCAGCTCTAGGCCTGTGGCAATTACATCCCACGGCAGAAACAAAATGTAATGTACATTCACACATTTTTTTTTTATATCTCCTAACCTCGTAAATAACTTGTAAATGTGTGTTTGTGCTGGCGACCGGCCTGGTACACGTGGGGTTAAATCAATAAACGTAACAATTGAGTATGTGTTAAATTAGTCCGGGGGGACCGCTTCAGATACCACTCAAGCGGTTCCACGTCTCTGACCGCAGCTAAAAGGCTGAGCTTTTTTTTTTTTTTTTACATCAGCTTAAAACTGAGATGCATTAAACGTTTATGGGGCATCGACGGGTGCAAACACAAGCAAAATGTTTTTGTATCGAGCCATTTGCAGATCCCCGGGCCTGTGAAGTTGTTAAAAAAAAAAAACACAGTTGGTGAACAGCGGTATAAATAATCGTGGTGTTTTATGTCTCCTTGGAAGCTGGCCGGAGGGAAGCGGGTGGAGACAGGTCTTGGTGAGAGCCAGATGCTTAGCCACCCATCTCTAATGGAGACTTCAATCTGGGTAGTCTGGCTGCCCCAGGACATTTGTGAAGAGTGAGAAAAGATGGCCCAAAACAAGGGACTGTCTGCTATATCTGCAATAAGTCCATGGCAGGACACCGGACACGGCACATACGGTGTATCTGATGAGGACACTAATCCTTACCTCGTAGTACAAAGGCACGTCTTTAGACTTCTTGGTCTTTGGATTTCCAAGTTCATAAACCTGGAAGAAAAGGACACCTGGTTAAATCGCCCATGTTTCAGTGAGCCATTCATTACCTATTGCTCTTATACACTATATTGCTCATTAAATCCGGTCCCACAATCCATTGAACATTGATGCGCTGCCATTTTGTTAATATTGTGTCAATATGATACTTTTGTAAATAGGACGGCAAAGGTAAGTGTTGACAATGTCCTCTTACATTATAAGAATCCCCTAAAAGTGATTGGTTCTTACTGATAATATTAGCTGCATTAATAATAACGGATGTTAGTGAAAATGAAATGCAAATGAAGTGGTATCATATCCTCTCCTCTCCAATAAAGTTTGGTAAGGTTACCGTGGCATCTCCACATTACTTTATTCAAGTTCTTTCTAAACTTGGCATTACTTTCAGCCACTTTTGCGCTCTGGGTGGGTGTAGCGCCACAGGAAGGCATCATTTTAACAACAAAGCGTTATTTCCCTCCCCTCTTTCGCCACTTCAGCAAAAAGCCCTACAGTATTTTGGGATCTGTATTGGAGCAATGCCAAGACTGACATGAGGTGGCACTATTGGAAGATAACGCAACGTTATCGCTTTGTTAATGAATACGCCCCAGTCAGGTACCATCTATGAGTTGTTCGTGTACATGCTACAATGAAGAACCTGTGACATATTCACGAGCACAAAGAAAAGCATATACTGGTGACCAGTTGACGTCACACTAATGACGAGTGTACGTGAGTTACGGGGCAGTACCTGCTCCAGCATCTTTTCCCAAGTCACAACACTAAAGAGCCGGCGAAGAGGGAGACACACGGCCTGTGACAGCGCCTTGCTGTGCACCTCATCCTCCTGCTGGTTCTCAATCACGAAGGCAATGCTGGCCTTCCATGTTTCCTGAGGGTAGAGGAGGAAAATGTTAGGTTCGGAATGAGTTAACAATTCATACACTGTATATTTTCCCCCAACAACGTTAGCGAAAGACATTACAAACATTATTATTATCATGTTATTTATTTATCTATGTAACTATATCGCGCCAACATATTCAGTAGTGCAGTACAATAGGGTTGGAGGATGGAAACTATAAAAAAACAAACATAAAAATACCGGAGCTTACAATCTAGGAAGGGTTAGTGAAAACATAAGGTACAGGGGGATAGCTGTCTGTTATGAGGTGTTGGGGAAGCAGTAAGTGGGAGTGTGCGGAGGTAGAGCTGTGAGAGCAGGTAATGTGTGAGGGAGTTGGTGTTGGGGAAGCAGTAAGTGGGAGAGTGCGGAGGTAGAGGTGTGAGAGCAGGTAATGTGTGAGGGAGTTGGAGTTGGGGAAGCAGTAAGTGGGAGTGTGCGGAGGTAGAGCTGTGAGAGCAGGTAATGTGTGAGGGGGTTGGGGAAGCAGTAAGTGGGAGTGTGCGGAGGTAGAGCTGTGAGAGCAGGTAATGTGTGAGGGAGTTGGTGTTGGGGTAGCAGTAAGTGGGAGTGTGCGGAGGTAGAGCTGTGAGAGCAGGTAATGTGTGAGGGAGTTGGTGTTGGGGAAGCAGTAAGTGGGAGTGTGCGGAGGTAGAGCTGTGAGAGCAGGTAATGTGTGAGGGAGTTGGGGAAGCAGTAAG
Source organism: Ascaphus truei (assembly GCF_040206685.1). Classification (NCBI taxonomy): domain Eukaryota; kingdom Metazoa; phylum Chordata; class Amphibia; order Anura; family Ascaphidae; genus Ascaphus; species Ascaphus truei. Next base: position 433,897,613 of record NC_134485.1, on the reverse strand, counting down.
TGGGAGTGTGCGCAGGTAGAGCTGTGAGAGCAGGTAATGTGTGAGGGAGTTGGTGTTGGGGAAGCAGTAAGTGGGAGTGTGCAGAGGTAGAGCTGTGAGAGCAGGTAATGTGTGAGAGAGTTAGGGAAGCAGTAAGTGGAAGTGTGCAGAGGTAGAGCTGTGAGAGCTTATTTCTAAATCAGATAGCTCAAGTTTTACTTGCATTTAATAGACCATATCCATAGATTTATGCCTACAACGTATCATACTGTACTTGGATAATCTTGTTGTAGTAATCCAATGGTCTAACACTACAGTATTAATGAATTAGCACAGAGATTACAATGGAAATTAAAAAAATGGTATCAGCATATTATTATTATTATTATTTATTGTAAAGGAGAATGTTACCAACAAGACAGAAATTGATTGAATGAATTATGGAATATTACAAGCAACAGATATATAAACAAAATGTCTAAATTAATAAAAAGGTTGCTAAATAAAAAATTCTACAAAAACGTTCCATACCAATGTTATGTTGTCAACAGTGGTATGTATTCATTACATGATATAGTAATATAATTTAAACCATTTTGTTTGGCATTGCATCAGACCCTGCACTATTCTATCTGGCACTGCATCAGATTCAACACCACTTTGTCTGGCATTGCATCAGATCCAGCACCATTTTGTCTGGCATTGCATCAGATCCAGCACCATTTTGTCTGGCATTGCATCAGATCCAAAACCATTTTGTCTGGCATTGCATCAGATCCAGGATCATTTTGTCTGGCATTGCATCAGATCCAGGAAAAGAAGGATCCAACGCTCTACAGTTTTCTAAATAAAAGCTAATTTATTGTGCCACACAACGTTTCGACCAATAGGTTTTTCTCAAGTGACTAGGCTTGATGCATAGTCACTTGAGAAATAACTATTGGTCGAAACGTTGTGTGGCACAATAAATTAGCTTTATTTAGAAAACCGTAGAGCGTTGGATCCTTCTTTTCCCGAGTATTGCCCTGGAATATACCCCCCGACAGGTGCTCCTTGAACCAGCAGCACCGGTAAACTGTATGTATTTATTCATTGTTGAGTGCAGCATACTCTTTTATTTCATATTGCATCAGATCCAGCATGATGCAGACAGTTTGATGGTAAAGCGACTTTATCTTTGATAAAACAATCATTATCCCGCATATTCCACCACGTCTTGTATTTTCTTGGTGTCTGTGGTCCATCTTACCATTGTCCAAACTTTCTAGAGATGAGTCACCTGTGGTGTTGTGACATGGAGCCTATAACTTTGATTTAACTTCGCCCCGTGAGTGCAATGATCTTGGAAATGTGAGTCCTCTCTCTATCAAAGGGACAACACCATCCAGCATTATTGCATGTTGAACTTTCTATTGGGTACATATTCTTCATTATTCTTATTAGATGTAAGACACCAAAATATTCCAGTGTAGCAAAATGGATAAGAAGGAATAACAATATAAAGTACACAAATATTTCCTTAACTTTAACACATTCTGTGACAATAGGTTGTGTGTTTTGTGCCCCACAGACCTTACAATATAAAAGAAAGAAGGGGAGACACAGTGTGTTGGGTACAGGCTGCCTGTATGAAGCGTCTGTGGTTGTTCCGTGCATGTTTAATAGTTGGGGTGCTCTTTTTTGGGTATTGGGGGTACTGGGTGACACGTGTCATGGTGGAACCAGGAGGTGTAAGAATATCAGGAATTATTGGGCGTACTAAGGTGACAAAAGTACGTTTGATGGGATAGTTGGGTTTGGGCACCATGTACTACGCTGCGGAATATGTTGGTATGTTATAAAACAAAAAATAATAGTAAGAATTGTTTTATTACTATTTTGTTTTTATAATTAGGGATTCTGGTTTCCGGTGCTTATTTTTTTGGGAAACTTGTGTTGATTCCTTTTTGTTTGCTACCAGCGTTTTCATTTCATTCCATAAAACCCGTGTTTATCAGGGTTAACAATGAAAGAAAACGAGCAGGCGTTAGAATTTGGTGTTTATCGGTGCACTTGTTTTTAGTTTCCATACTCCCCCATAATGCATTTGTCTCTAATCTATCGCCCGGCTGCTATAAAAGGTGGGATTTAAAGAGGCAATCCAAACGGGTACATTTTTGGCGTTTTTTTTTAATTTTTAACATAGGATTGAAGCAGGGGGGTCTCCGGACCAGCGGAACCCCATTAATTTCAGCTCCGGGGACACCCTGCTACCGGAGATATTTACCTCCGTAGGGGGTGCCGGTAGCAGCTCCGCTCGGCTACCAGTTCATGTAATGGCGGAGTTTCAAAGATCTCGCTTCCTGTGGGCCAATGGGAAGCCGTGACATCATCCGGTTCGGCATCCCATTGGCCCGTGTGATGCAGGAGCTCTATTATTTGTCGAGATACCGGCACCCCCTTTGGAAGTCTGGATCTCAGGAAGCAGGGGGTTCCGGAGCTGAAATGAATGGGTTTCAGGTCCGGAGACCCCCTGCTTCAATCCTTTAATAGGATAGGGTGCATGAATGGGTGCTTCATTTCCGGGGGTTATCAGTTTGAACAAAAGCGTAAGATGGTTAGTCGTGCTGTCCCTATGTGTAATGCAGATTCCGTAACGCATTATAATGGAGGAGAAACCCAATAACAACTATAACAACCAGATAACGATCGATTTACACAATAGTTCAGGAGGAGCTTCCCATCTAAGAGGAGAAAATAGGAAGGAAACAGAATCGGATCAGTGAGAAGAGAGGGCTTGGGGATGAGAATATGTATTATCAGCGTACATGTGTCCGTAATCAATCATTCTATAAGCGGTCTCCCAGCAGGCTTATCATGTCTAACATTGCTTTGCATACACATGTACATATGTATATCTTTATATATATAGTGCCATTCAGGTACATAGTGCTTCACAGCAGTAATACACGTGACATAGTATAATACACTAGCTGTACCCGGCTTTGTTCGGGAATTCTAAGAAACCAACCACATCCCTCCCCCCCCCATTTCCCCTTATCTCTCCCTCCAATCCCTTTCCTTTAATACCTTATGATGTCCCCAATTCTTTCCTCCTCTCTCTCCTTCTCCAGCATTCATACTGTCTCCTCCCGCGCCAACTGACTTCCTCCCCTTCTTTCTATGTCTGCTTTCTGTGTAAACTTTATAGCTATCTGACTCCCATTATGATGTCACCAGTATGATGTCACGTGCCAGATACATAGCCTACCAGGTACAACACCCAGTGGCTGACCTGCTTGTCATAGAAATTGTAATATCTTATGAGGTGTCTGTAACAGGGAAGTTATCCCTGTTCAGAATATGCCAATAATCCAGCAGAGTGTTTTGTTAATTGGATCCAGCAGTTAACCAACTTCACCTGGCTGATTACAGGTTTGTTAGAAAAAGCCTGTTCCCAGAAACAGGAAGAGAGATTTTCCTCAGTACACAAGGGTGCTGACAAGAGGAAAGAGGTCTTGAGCAGAAAAGCTCTGCTGAAATCAAGACACCCAAAGGCCTATGTTCCTGGACACAGTGGACCCAGGAACCCAGCAGAGACTGACATGAAGGCCCATCTGCTTTACGGTATCTCTTGAGACTTTGGGGAATAGGGTGGTAATGGGATTATCCCTCCAGCCCTGGAGAAAGGGACCGGGGAAGTAAGTTAGCCCCTTAAACAGGGATAGGCGTTTGTTGTTTTCATATGTTTTGCTGTATTAAAGGGACAGGCGCAATAAAGCCTTATTTTAATTTCACCTTAAAAATGGTCTCCATTGCATACCTCTGCACACATCTCTTAGTGTCCAAATGCCTGACAAACAGCTTTCCAAAATATATAGTAGATGTGGTCCCACATGGAACCAATCGTTCCTAGCAGCGCCGCCTCCCACCCTTGGAATGTTCGAGAGGATCCAAACTCTGGCAGTCGCCTTATTTTGATACATAAAATAATCCTTCCAAGTATGGTGGTTCTAGGTCTTATAGTTTGGGCGTACGTAATGAGACACAGACAATCATGCTGAAATACATATAAAATAATGGGAATAAGAGCTCCAGACATAGAAGTAACAATAGGAAATGGAAATCCCCGCCCGAAGAGCTGACAATCTAAGTGGTAAATAAGGAGAATTTACAGAGACAGAGGGTGTTCTGGTAAATGTGTCTGCAAGGGGTCATGGTCAGTGCATATGAGATAATCTCTTGGTAACACTACCAGAAGGTAACCCTACCTCATGACTGTCACAGTTCTGTTTAGTATGTGAGGAATTCCGATCTGTAGGACACTGCAATCTGATATAATACGTGAGGAATTCCGATCTGTAGGACACTGCAGTCTGATATAATACGTGAGGAACTCCGATCTGTAGGACACTGTAGTCTGATACAATACGTGAGGAACTCCGATCTGTAGGACACTGCAGTCTGATATAATACGTGAGGAACTCCGATCTGTAGGACACTGCAGTGTGATATAATACGTGAGGAACTCCGATCTGTAGGACACTGCAGTGTGATAGAATACGTGAGGAACTCCGATCTGTAGGACACTGCAGTCTGATATAATACGTGAGGAACTCCGATCTGTAGGACACTGCAGTGTGATATAATACGTGAGGAACTCCGATCTGTAGGACACTGCAGTCTGACATAATACGTGAGGAACTCCGATCTGTAGGTCACTGCAGTCTGATATAATACGTGAGGAACTCCGATATGTATGACACTGCAGACTGACATAATACGTGAGGAACTCCGATCTGTAGGACACTGCAGTTTGATATAATACGTGAGGAACTCCGATCTGTAGGACACTGCAGACTGACATAATACGTGAGGAACTCCGATCTGTAGGACACTGCAGTCTGATATAATAATATGTGAGGAACTCCGATCTGTAGGACACTGCAGTGTGATAGAATACGTGAGGAACTCCGATCTGTAGGACACTGCAGTGTGATAGAATACGTGAGGAACTCCGATCTGTAGGACACTGCAGTGTGATAGAATACGTGAGGAACTCCGATCTGTAGGACACTGCAGTCTGACATAATACGTGAGGAACTCAGATTTGTAGGACACTGCAGTCTGATACAATACGTGAGGAACTCCGATCTGTACGACACTGCAGTCTGATATAATAATATGTGAGGAACTCCGATCTGTAGGACACTGCAGTGTGATATAACACGTGAGGAACTCCGATCTGTAGGACACTGCAGTCTGATATAATACGTGAGGAACTCCGATCTGTAGGACACTGCAGTCTGATATAATAATATGTGAGGAACTCCGATCTGTAGGACACTGCAGTGTGATATAACACGTGAGGAACTCCGATCTGTAGGACACTGCAGTCTGATACAATACGTGAGGAACTCCGATCTGTAGGACACTGCAGTCTGATATAATAATATGTGAGGAACTCCGATCTGTAGGACACTGCAGTGTGATATAACACGTGAGGAACTCCGATCTTTAGGACACTGCAGTCTGATACAATACGTGAGGAACTCCGATCTGTAGGACACTGCAGTCTGATATAATAATATGTGAGGAACTCCGATCTGTAGGACACTGCAGTCTGATATAATACGTGAGGAACTCCGATCTGTAGGACACTGCAGTCTGATATAATAATATGTGAGGAACTCCGATCTGTAGGACACTGCAGTGTGATATAACACGTGAGGAACTCCGATCTGTAGGACACTGCAGTCTGATACAATACGTGAGGAACTCCGATCTGTAGGACACTGCAGTCTGATATAATAATATGTGAGGAACTCCGATCTGTAGGACACTGCAGTGTGATATAACACGTGAGGAACTCCGATCTGTAGGACACTGCAGTCTGATACAATACGTGAGGAACTCCGATCTGTAGGACACTGCAGTCTGATATAATAATATGTGAGGAACTCCGATCTGTAGGACACTGCAGTGTGATATAATACGTGAGGAACTCCGATCTGTAGGACACTGCAGTGTGATATAATACGTGAGGAACTCCGATCTGTAGGACACTGCAGTGTGATATAATACGTGAGGAACTCCGATCTGTAGGACACTGCAGTCTGATATAATAATATGTGAGGAACTCCGATCTGTAGGACACTGCAGTGTGATATAATACGTGAGGAACTCCGATCTGTAGGACAATGCAGTGTGATATAATACGTGAGGAACTCCGATCTGTAGGACACTGCAGTGTGATATAATACGTGAGGAACTCCGATCTGTAGGACACTGCAGTGTGATATAATACGTGAGGAACTCCGATCTGTAGGACACTGCAGTCTGATATAATACGTGAGGAACTCCGATCTGTAGGACACTGCAGTCTGATATAACACGTGAGGAACTCCGATCTGTAGGACACTGCAGTGTGATATAACAGGTGAGGAACTCCGATCTGTAGGACACTGCAGTGTGATATAATACGTGAGGAACTCCGATCTGTAGGACACTGCAGTCTGATATAATAATACGTGAGGAACTCTGATCTGTAGGACACTGCAGTGTGATATAACACGTGAGGAACTCCGATCTGTAGGACACTGCAGTGTGATATAACACGTGAGGAACTCCGATCTGTAGGACACTGCAGTCTGATATAATACGTGAGGAACTCCGATCTGTAGGACACTGCAGTCTGATATAATAATATGTGAGGAACTCTGATCTGTAGGACACTGCAGTGTGATATAATACGTGAGGAACTCCAATCTGTAGGACACTGCAGTGTGATATAATACGTGAGGAACTCCGATCTGTAGGACACTGCAGTCTGATATAATACGTGAGGAACTCCGATCTGTAGGACACTGCAGTCTGATATAATACGTGAGGAACTCCGATCTGTAGGACACTGCAGTCTGATATAATAACATGTGAGGAACTCCGATCTGTAGGACACTGCAGTGTGATATAATACGTGAGGAACTTCGATCTGTAGGACATTGCAGTGTGATTATAATACGTGAGGAACTCCGATCTGTAGGACACTGCAGTGTGATATAATACGTGAGGAACTCCGATCTGTAGGACACTGCAGTGTGATATAATACGTGAGGAACTTCGATCTGTAGGACACTGCAGTGTGATTATAATACATGAGGAACTCCGATCTGTAGGACACTGCAGTCTGATATAATACGTGAGGAACTCTGATCTGTAGGACACTGCAGTCTGACATAATATGTGAGGAACTCCGATCTGTAGGACACTGCAGTGTGATATAATACGTGAGGAACTCCGATCTGTAGGACACTGCAGTCTGATATAACACGTGAGGAACTCCGATCTGTAGGACACTGCAGTCTGATATAATAATATGTGAGGAACTCCGATCTGTAGGACACTGCAGTCTGATATAATACGTGAGGAACTCCGATCTGTAGGACACTGCAGTCTGATATAATAATATGTGAGGAACTCCGATCTGTAGGACACTGCAGTGTGATATAATAAGTGAGGAACTCCAATCTGTAGGACACTGCAGTGTGATGCCCACTGCCTATATATTTTCAGCCTTGGCAGCTTTTTCATAAAAATGCATTTGATTTATATTTATAAAAAGCCCAGAATACCATACAACCAATTGGAGACTTGTTTAGCACAGGAAGGATTTATACGCACTTTCTTCCACAAAGCCTTTACTCATTATACAGAACAACAAAACGCACCAAATAAATTCGTTTTTTCTCACTCTTAAGTGTCTATTTATCAAAGTCTGGAAAACCGAAGCAAAACCAGCACAAAACAGCTGCATGTCAGAGATTCCTTGTGTTCGATATATCCAGCGGGCCGTTTTTTACATTTCTTTGGTGGCTGCAATTTTGGTCGTTTTGCACTCGGGAGAATTTGATAAATAAATCCTTTTCTGTATAAAAATGCTTTTCCTGAATCTGCTTAGTCGGCTGGAAACATGTAGAGTTCGAACAAGCTGATAAAAAGAAAGATTCTCCTTTTCATCATCTCTTACACCAATAGTGATGATGCCAAGAGTTTCAAATGAGTTTCCAAAGGATCTGTGACAGATTTTCTTCTTTGTGCAATGATTTAGTGATTGCATTGAGAAGTGAAAACACAATACATTCCTGCCCGCTGCATTCTACATTCTGCGAAAAATATGAATCAGAAGCTGCAAACTTCCCTTACTAACTAGTTATGGGCTGGACAACTCCAGTCCTCAAGGCCACCAACAGGTCAGATTTTAAGGATATCCCTGCTTCAGCACAGGTGGTGCAGTCATTGACTGAACCACATGTGCTGATCCAGGGATATCCTGAAAACCTGACCTGTTGATGGCCCCTGAGTACTGGAGTTGATCACCGCTGAACTAGACAATTAATTTGTAATTAAAGAGAAACTATTTGAAGACAACAGTATGGTTTGAACTCAGACATGTCAAAGAGTACGTGTACCATCTCACCCTCAATCTCGTTCTCTTTCTTGTGTTTTACCATTAGGGGCTAGTTCAATATACCCGAGAAAATTGCAGGTAACCTACATTCTAGTCCAGCGGTGCGTAAACTGGGGGGGGGGGGGGCCGTGATTTTTTGGGGGGGCATGGGCAGTTGCAGAGGTCCCACGCTCTCCCCCCAGGCAATTAAATTAAATGTGCAAGGTTCAGCCGGCTCCAGGACGTGTTACCATGGCGTCTCGGTTGCCATGGTAACATGACATCAAATGACGCCGCAGGTCACGTGACGTCACACGACCCCGCAGCGTCAAATGACGCCGGGCGAGGTAAGGAGGGGGGGGGGGGGGGCGCACCAAGGAGACGAGCAGGCACGGGGAGGCAAAAAAAGTTTGTGCGCCCCTGTTCTAGTCAACATGGGGTCCAGCCAATCGCACTGCACATGTTGAATTAACCCCTAAATTACATGTAGCATAGCCTCCCGGCCGCTATGCCTTTTCCTGGGCCCTATCAGTGTAAGACCTGTGGATGGGTTAATTCCTTCTCTAAGGCTTTGTATGCTTTTTGCAGCATTGGATATAATTATAGGTATCCAAGGGGGGCCTTAGCAACAGCCAGAAAGTGTCAGCCTGAGGCAAGGATACTGATTAGGTCACACATATGATGTGATGGCCTATCAGTATTCAACCTGCTCTGTTAAGGGGCATGGTTACAAACACAAAAGCAAGGCTATATATACTGGCACTTTCGTAAAGTGGGTGTCTCTCTTTTCTCCCCCTGCGGAGTGAATACAGCTACCCTCTGTCTCACTAAGTGACAGAGGAGGACTCTTTAAGGCCTGGTCTGGGCCTCAAGCCCTAATCAGTGCACCTTCATTAGGTGAAGCTAGGAGAAGAATGCCCCTGCTTTGTACATCTGATCTAACTGCAATAAATACCACTGAACTGTAAAGAAGTGTGATTCACTGTCTTGAGCTGAAAGAAAGGTGTCAGTCTGGGCCTTCCTGCTGCTATCCAGAGGATCCATACTGACTGGAGGTGCTGCACCCAAGAACTAAGGTCATACTGACTGGAGGTGCTGCACCCAAGAACTAAGGTACCCAGAAAACCTGTCCTGTTCTCCCCACAACAACGTGGAGCACTCAGCCCTTCTGTTGCCACACAGGTACAGCACCACGCCTAAATGGAGTAGCCAGAGAAGCCTACCCCACTCCAATCTCACTTAGGGGTAGGGGGGGGGGCAAGGGCTACATACATATAAGATCTGGAAGGATAGCTCTGCAGTTAAAAAAAATAGGATGATATAGTTTAAGTGTATGAATTGAGAAACGTATTATACAAACCACAGGTAAGTGTACTTACTCAAGGAAACTGAATAATTCCCTCCCAAACAGAGGAAAACTGCTCCAAATACAAACACATCGACAGATCATCCACTTCTCTGCATCGAATCACCTCTCGCCCTCTTTCCCCACAGTTACAATAGAGATAATGCATGCACTCAATTAAAGTAGAGCAGGGAGTACTTAGCTGCCAGTGCACTGCGTCCAGGGTGATCCGAAGGGTAGTCAGTGAGCAAGAAAGAAGCAAGACAGAAGCAGGCACACGGGCTTAAGCAAAGTGATTTAATGAGCCATGTGACGTTTCTGCAGTACAATACCTTGTAAGAGGCAGTATTGTACTGCCGAAACCTCGGGTACGCCCGTGTGCCTGCTCCATTCTTCCCCACAGTTACAACACAGGATACAGTACTATGTGCAACAATCAGCATCACCTGTATCCGGCAGAAATGCCATTACTCTCACTTCTGCAATGACGGGCTTTGCTAAGACGTACCCCAAGTCCCCTCAGTCCGATGACACGCGCTCTTCGCAGCCAGATTCCTCTGACCTTTTATAGAAGTGTATATTAAAAGTTGTAATGTATTAAGAGAGAGGTGTATGATCTGCTAGCACCGGGGCGGCCAACTCCAGTCCTCAAGGGCCACCAACAGGTCAGGTTTCAAGGATACCCCTGCTTCAGCACAGGTGGTGCAGTCATTGACTGAACCACTGATTGAGCCACCTGTGCCGAAGCAGGAATATCTGTAAAACCTGACCTGTTGGTGGCCCATGAGGACTGGGCTTGGCCGCCCCTGCGCTGTAACGTTTGATGCTAGAACAAGAGGTCAAGTGGGAAGGTGGCAGCTACGGGCACATGTGAGGAGGTACTTCTTCCCAGAAGGGTGGAGGGAATGGTTGATTAGTAGAATAGCCCCCCATAAATATGAGAGAAACTAAGGCATCTAATAGTGTATGAGGTTTCTCAAACGGAGGTGGACAACCCTAGGTCAGCCAAGTGCTTCTTATCTGCCGTCAGTATCAGTGTTTTCATATACTTCCACACTTCCATTGTCCGGCTCTGCTACTGGGGCCTTGTAAATAACTGCTGGTAAGGGTACCAGTCCTCCCCCTGCACTTTGCTCTGTGCGTGCAGTATTTTTATGCAACGAGAAGCTGAAGCTTGAAAAAAACAAGAATGAGTCAGACATGATGAGGGCAGGGCCTAGGCAGTTTGGAGCAGAAACAGTGTATTAAGAAAAAAAAGAACAGATTATTGGGTGTAAACTATATTTTTAGTGGCTATAAAGTTATGTTTTAAAAAAAGCCAGCTCACACCCTCACACTTCTTCAGGGATAATAGATTCAAGAGGCTCCTCCAGTGTGTAATAAAAGCTCGTTTATGACAGTGTGACCACTAGGTGGCAGTATCACGCCATCGAACTCTTCCATCCCACGCGGCCTTCGAAAGACTCATAATTACGGTGGTGTTGGGTGATGCCTCTATAAATTGTGTCCCGGAGACCATTTGCCTCTGCGCTCGCAGCTGTGGGAGAGGGGCTGCCGAGGGGAGGGACCCATTAAATGGGGAGCTCTTTCCTAAAATCCCTTCAATGCAATCATTGTGTTCCAATAGGAAATACGCACAGCCAGCCACAGCTGTAAGCTTATAGGATCTGAACAATTGAAACCCCTCTCATCATGTTAAAACGTTCGTCATAAAGGGGATTAACCCTTTTGCGGCGATAAAAACCCAGCTGTGCATTTATACTTGGTGGTAAAGTATGTAAGCAAAGGCACAACACATTATGGGGGGTATTAAAATCCCCTGGTATTGGGAGTGTTAAACATTTGGGGGTGACTTCACCCCTTTTGTGGCAGACGAGACAGCATCATATGGCAAAGAAGTTAAAACACTAGCCAATCACAGCCGGGGAAAATTTGCTTTCCTAATATTTATAATTCCCCTTTCACTGATACAGTATAGGAATCTTCTATATTACACCCCAAAAATACAATAAATAACACATGCAAAAGGACGGGGGACAGAGCACCTAGAGAGAGGAACCAATGTCTGCCCGAAATATCGATCTCTCCAGAACTCGTGGCATTTGGACCTGGCATCTGTGTTAAAGATGAGCTTGCTTTTCCACATTACACAATACATTTCATAATAATAGATCTATTAAAGCCGCCGGTCTCTTCAATATAGCGGCTGAGTTTCCGCGCTAGGAGACGCACTGAATCCCGGATAGATTTACTAAAGTCTCCCAGTTGCCAAAGTGGGGCAAATCCCGTGTCAACCAACACGCCCCATTTATCACAAAACTGGGGCAAATCCCATGTCAGCCAACACGCCCCATTTATCACAAAACTGGGGCAAATCCCGTGTCAACCAACACGCCCCATTAATCACAAAACTGGGGCAAATCCCATGTCATCCAACACGCCCCGTTTATCACAAAACTGGGGCAAATCCCATGTCATCCAAAACGCCCCGTTTATCGCAAAACTGGGGCAAATCCCGTGTCAGCCAACACTCCCCATTTATCGCAAAACTGGGGCAAATCCCGTGTCATCCAACACGCCCCGTTTATCAAAGAGAAAAATCCAATTGGTTTCGGCAGAATTCCTTTTATTTGATAAATATAGCCGTTTTTTACCCTGGATCTGCCCCAGTGGGGAGACTTTAGTACATAGACCACGTAGGGTCTAAGAAGCCTTTGGAATAGGTTGTGAAGATGCCTTCCCCGTACTACAGAAGAGACCATGCAAATAAATTGCCCTAAAACGTATTGTCCCCTGCATGAGAAAGAGGCTTCACATTGTACTGAATGGAGGCCGACGTGAATTAGCGAACAGGAATGTTCTTCCTGCGACATTTAGCATCAATGTACTGTATCCCGCGGCTTTACTCCTGTTCTGCCAGTCAGCTTGTGATTTACGCGGTTACATGATGCACATATTATATTGTAATGTTTCAGATGCTGTAACTGCCGCGAATCTCAATAGCTAACGATCTGTGTCCGCTGTAAGAACCATCATTAACAAGGTTTATCGTGCATCAAAGTCAGGATTTCTAGTTTCATACACAGCGGATCTGTATCCAGCGTTGCTCTAGAAACAGGTGCACGTCGAGTCATTCTCCTTGTGTCATTCTGCAATTATGTATCAAGGGGCATGACTGGGTCCAATTTTGATACATTTGCACCCCTGAGCGATTTGCGGGCTCGTCATAGGAAGAGGTAGAGAAGGACACCGTCAGCACAATAAGACATATAACATATAACATGTAACACAATTTGCGGCTATGACTTGGGCCGGATTTCTTTTCCCTTGCATCGAATAAATCTGCCAGGTCTCTGCTCCCAAAGTAAGAGACGCGAGTTACCAGTTTCATGCATCTGCAGAGCTGCGCACATGGCTACCGCTGGAATAGTACAGAACGTTACACAGGATGGAGGGGAATCAGGGTGACCCCTCAGGGGCTGCATGATGACCTTAGCCTGGAGGTTGTCCATCACTGTTTGCACTGATACTGCCAGAAAATCTATCTAGTACAGGGGTGACCAACTGCAGTCCTCAGGGGCCTCCAACTGGTCAGGTTTTCAGGATATCCCTGCTTCAGCACAGGTGGCTCTAATCAGTGGCTCAGTCGTTGACTGAGCCACCTGTGCTGAAGCAGGGATATCCTTCAAACCTGACCTGTTGGTGGTCCTTGAGGAGTAGAGTTCCCTCCCCCCCCCCCTGCTCTAGTATCAAAGGGGTTGACTATTTGTCCTAGATATGGTGCAAAGCAGCAGGCGCCCTACACTTACCAGATCCCAATCTAGCCCTGAGCAATTGCTTTTTAAATATAAAAAAAACGATCAAAACTGCAATGCAAAATGGTGCTTGGAAAATGCCGGGCTCTGCAAGAAAAGAGCAGAGCGCAGAAACTGTAGCTGTAAATATTTCCATGTAGCGGGGGTAGCACAGCCAAATCGGGAATCCAAGAAGAACTTATTTAAACAACACATGGAAAGGGTTGACTGGATTCATAAGGTGACAGCTTTTAATCACTCCTGGTCTCGTTTGTACAGGCAAAGGAAAGTGCACCGCTGGTTGAAAAATGTAAAATGCAGCTATTCTTACAGAAGAAAGCTTAAGCATGGTTAGAATTTGCTTTCTCGTAACAAGTATTTTCCAATGCAACTGCCAAGGTCATAACTGCCTGGAACAGGCTGAATAAATAGCAGCCAAGCTGGCACGGATTTTCAGCATTGTGACACATTTCAGTGAGTAGGTCTGTACTGCAGTGAACTACAGTGAGAAAGGCAAACCCATAAGCACCTGCCTGAAAATAGATGGGCTGCAAAAATGAAACACAGTAGGTAGAAGCTGCTTAGGGACATGACTGTCTCTTCCTTGTGCTGGGTTTGCACTCAACAGGAGCAAATAAGACAAGATACTGATAGTCCCCTGGGTGGGAGTGTTCTGGAGATGGAATACAGCTGGTGACCATTAGTGGTACTGCCCATGCAGAAACACACATCCAAACAGGAAGAGGAATCAGGGACACACAATGTCAGGGACACACGATGATGTGCAAAAGGAACAAAGATCAAGCACGGTATAGTATAGTTATTGTCACAAACACAGTAAATAGTTTAATTATTTCTTACCATGTCCTCTGAGCTGAAATCCTCCTGCTTCTATCTTTAGTTTTCTTGGAGGAAAGCTCTCTGACTTGCAAACGTATCTTTTTTTTTATTGGTTTACTTCAAATTAATAACAGAATTTGGCCAAAGTACTGTATGATCATCTGGCTCACCGTGGCAAGGTAAACTAGATCTGCTAATGGTAAGGGGTAAAATATATTTAAGTTTGCAAATCAGAGAGTCTTCCTCCATGAAAAAAGGTTCAATTGTGCTTTACAAACTTGAATAATATACCTGGCTAAAGTGGGTAAGAGACTTTCCAACATGCAGTGGTGACTGGCACGGCAAGTAAGGCCTCAAACCCCAAATATGTCAGATACCTAAATGTGCTGGCCCTCATTATATAGAGGCTGTATTGTTCATGGGCTTAACAACATCCAGGGAGAAGGCATGAAGAAAAGTGTGCTAAGAATCCCAGAGGTTAAACACCTGCTGTCATTCAAACTTCAAGCTGGCTACCTACAACAGCCTGGCTCTCCCCAGTGAAGCAGCACCGCAAGAACTGCAAGCCAAGCTGGCTACCTACAACAGCCGGACTCTCCCCAGTGAAGCAGCACCACAAGAACTGCAAGCCAAGCTGGCTACCTACAACAGCCAGACTCTCCCCAGAGAAGCAGCACCGCAAGAACTGCAAGCCAAGCTGGCTACCTACAACAGCCTGACACTCCCCGGTGAAGCAGCACCGAAGAACTGGAAGCCAAGCTGGCTACCTACAACAGCCGGACTCTCCCCAGTGAAGCAGCACCAAAGATCTGGAAGCCAAGCTGGCTACCTACAACAGCCGGACTCTCCCCGGTGAAGCAGCACCGAAGAACTGGAAGCCAAGTTTGGAAAGACTCAATGGGAAATTGTTGGCAGTGGTAAAGTAAGAAGAACTGATACAAGGCCTCATCGAGCTCAAATTAAAGGGTTACAAACAGCAGAAGAATCAGTGGAGGAGGCTTCATCACTAACAGGAAGTGGAAAAACAACATTAATCAGAAAGAGCAGTCCGAATCATCATTTAAGTGAAAGAGCTTCAAATTACCCAAGTGTTTGCCCCAATATCAAGGCGAACAGACTATGAAGTGCAAAACTTTCACCATGAAATCACCCAACTGACCAAAAAAACTGGAACCCGAAGATCATTATGGGAGATTTTAATGCAAAGATTGGTGTCCAGAAGAAAGACAAAACACCAGCTGGAAAGTATGGTTATGTGTCACGGGGAGCAGCTGCGGGGCTGGAGTCCAGTGGCCGGGACAGGCTAGCAGGTGGGTAGAAATGGTCAGTAACAAAGCAGAGCTCAGGGTGGAGGCAGGCAAAGGATGGACAGGAACAAGCAGAAGTCAGGGCTGGAGGCAGGCAAAGGATGGACAGGAACAAGCAGAAGTCAGGGCTGGAGGCAGGCAAAGGATGGACAGGAACAAGCAGAAGTCAGGGCTGGAGGCAGGCAAAGGATGGACAGGAACAAGCAGAAGTCAGGGCTGGAGGCCGGCAAAGGATGGACAGGAACAAGCAAAAGTTAGGGCTGGAGGCCGGCAAAGGATGGACAGGAACAAGCAGAAGTCAGGGCTGGAGGCACGCAAAGGATGGACAGGATCAACTAGAAGTCAGTGGTGGAGGCAGGCAAAGGATGGACAGGAACAAGCAGAAGTAAGGAGTGGAGGCAGGCAAAGGATGGTCAGGAACAAGCAGAAGTCAGGGCTGGAGGCAGGCAAAGGATGGACAGGAACAAGCAGAAGTCAGGGCTGGAGGCACGCAAAGGATGGACAGGATCAACTAGAAGTCAGTGGTGGAGGCAGGCAAAGGATGTACAGGAACAAGCAGAAGTCAGGGCTGGAGGCAGCCAAAGGATGGTCAGGAACAAGCAGAAGTCAGGGCTGGAGGCAGGCAAAGGATGGTCAGGATAATCAGAAGTTAGGGGTTGAGATAGGCAAAGGATGGTCAGGATAATCAGAAGTCAGGGGTTAAGATAGGCAAGCGAACAGAAGTCTGAACAGGGTCTGGAATACAGCAATAGTACGTAGTAAATAGCAAAGGGGAAGCGAGCTTGAGTACTGGGGACAACCTCAATAAACGGGCAAGGGAGGAACAAGGGACAAGAGCTGGAGATGAGGCAATCAGAATCCTTCAGAGAACTGTAACGGTCGTTCCCCCACCCCTTGGGAGATTCCCCTGTTATCAGGTGTATGGTGCATGCTACCTGTTGTTTCACAAGAGGCTGAGTTTTCCGTCGATGTTATGGGGACTGCAGGAAAGGCTTCCGGGGTACAGTGTATACCCGAAATTTACTCCAAGGTACACAGCACCTCCATCTGCCGTAAGCTCCAGATGTATGGAGGTGATCTCCTACGGTAGAAACAGTTACTTCTCCCCCAGTAAGATCACACACCAGGCCGGAGGTATATTCAACTGGAATGGATTTATTCCTGTACACTTCACAGCACACGACAGTTCTCTACCCAACACAGTCTCTGTTCTTGTCTCCCAAACTCAGGATGGTCCCTGGACCTTCACAACGGGTCAAGGGCCCCCGCAGCAGTCTCTGCTCTTCCCTAGCCCTCTAGCAGGACCAGGGGAATAGGTAATCACTCACTCTCCCCCTTAGGGAAGAGGACCAGGGCCTGCTAGTGCACAGCAGTCCTGCGTGATACCTTGTCTCTCTCAACGATAGAGACACTGGTGAATTTGGGGTTGCACCTCCCTTAAGTTCAGTCAGGGGAAGGTACTAGGTCTGAACCTAGGATTGGTCAGAACACAGACCTAGTCTCACCTCCTCCCCTGTCACTCAAGGGACTGCCTGTGTGGGGAAAAGCCATGATTAGTACTGGCACTGCCTGCTCTTACCAGGACTCGCATGCCAGTGAGGGCAGAATGGTAGCCAGAAACCACCCATGCCTACAGAACTCTCTGCAGAAAGAAAGCAGCAAGCAACAGCAAGACGGACATGAGTTCAATCGCAGACGGGAATATCCCTGACATTCTGGCAATAAACGTGAAATGTGACACTTCTAGATCATAAAATCATTCTTCAAAAATAATCAAAATAGAGTGGACCCAATGGAATAAAGAATGACTTTGACTATATCCTGGTTAACAAGAAACGTGATTGAAAACTACACCTTCCTGAACGGCTTGGACACAAGAGGTGATCACTGACTGCTCCTCTGCAAATTACATATTAATACAAAGATACAAAGAAGAAAACGAAATAAAAAGAAGACAAAAACAATCAATATCAAGAAGCTCAGTAAAGAATCCCAACTATAGTTAACAACGGATTTCCGCTTGCTGGAGATGTACATGGACATTTTGACAAACAAATATGAAAAAAATATATGAAGATTATAGCTAACTACGGTAAAAGAAGGATAGGAAAATAGCAGATGATACAAAAGCAGTGACTGAGGAAATGAACATGAAATGAACCAATCCCAAGAAGCAAGACCAAAAATGAAGAGCTGTACAAGATGAGCTGCAACTGTGCCGCGGAGGATATAAGAGAACGTAACAACGGGAGGATATAAGAGAACGTAACAACGGAAGGATATAAGAGAACGTAACAGCGATGGGTGAAGACTATCGAAGATAACAACAGTTTAAAGAAGGCGGAGCAGCAACTTATTATTGAGAAAAGCAAATCATTGCACTTAACCAAGATGATGGGCCAAAAATAAATATACTGCACCATTCAAGAGAATGCCACATCAACCGTACGGTTACATGAAGAGACAGGTATGGTAAGGATCAGCAAGGAAGTACAACAGGGGGAGGAGGCTGGAGGGGGGGCAAGTCACCAAAGCTTTTCACAGGGAAGAAAGAATTGGTAAAAATAAAAGAAATCAACAGTGAATACTTGAGTCTCCTCCAACGTTGGTGCGTGTCAATTACTGATGACGTCACCATAGCGCGTCTAGTGTGGCGAGTACGGAGCAGACTGTCCTCTCTCTGGCACTAGAAAAGATCTAACTCCCTAACTACAATTGTATCAACATCCGCGATAGTCGCAATATAATCTAAGCGAACTCAGGAACAGTGACACAACTGCTGCGACTGAGTGTTTTTGCGTGCTGAGATATATATAGAGATATAGATATATATATAGTCCTTACTGAGCCACAGTTGCCAATAGAGTGACTGTTTAATAACTACACGGTGATAGATGGAAGACAGGGCACACGGATTTGAAAAATAACCAATGAATTTATCAAGCTAACACGGTATTATCCGTGTGCCCCGTCTTCCATCGCTCACCGTGTATTCTAGGATTGGATGCAGCCGATCGTTCATTGACGGGAGCACCGGTAATTGTATCAAATATATTTTGTATGCTTTATTTGGTGTACAGAACTTTTCCATATTCGTATTGTTTAATAACTACGATAGAATTATTAGCCGATATATAGGCCTGGATAAACAGCATGAGGATTATCTATATACAAATATACTGTTACACACAGGTAACTCACCGTGCACAGTACTAACTGCAACATATTACATCTTACTAGGCACAGAACCACGTTTCACACCAGAAACAGGGAGTGTGGTGACGTCACCATCTAACGTACAGTAGCCTCTATACAATGGGGATCATTAATCAAAAGGAGCGGCTCAGTGAGTAAAGACACTGACTGGCACTGAGTGTGAAGCAGGGAGCCTGGGAGAAGGAGCGGCTCAGTGAGTAAAAACACTGACTGGCACTGAGTGTGAAGCAGGGGAGCCTGGGAGAAAAAGCGGCTCAGCGAGTAAAGACACTGACTGGCACTGAGTGTGAAGCAGGGGAACCTGGGAGAAGGAGCGGCTCAGTGAGTAAAGACACTGACTGGCACTGAGTGTGAAGCAGCGGAACCTGGGAGAAGGAGCGGCTCAGTGAGTAACGACACTGACTGGCACTGAGTGTGAAGCAGGGGAACCTGGGAGAAGGAGCGGCTCAGTGAGTAAAGACACTGACTGGCACTGAGTGTGAAGCAGGGGAGCCTGGGAGAAGGAGCGGCTCAGTGAGTAAAGACACTGACTGGCACGGAGTATGAAGCAGGGGAGCCTGGTTCAATTCCTGGTGTCAGCTCCTTGTGACCTTGGGCAAGTCACTTTTTCTCCCTGTGCCTTAGGCACCAAAATCATAGATTGTAAGCTCCACGGGGCAGGGACCTGTGCCTGCAAAATGTCTCTGTAAAGTGCTACGTAAAAACTAGCAGCGCTATACAAGAACATATTATTATTATTCTGGCTTCATGTACCATTATTTTAGTTACATAAGGGAGTAACTCTAAACTAATTCCCTCCCAAGGAATATTGATATGTATACTTTTTGGATACAGGCTCTAAGTTCATGCATACATTTGTGTACTGAGCCATGTAGCATACAAGCAGCCTAACAACAAAGCTGGCTAGTATACATCAAGCCACGTATACCCATTTTGCTACAAGTTTAATATCCACGCTACATGTTTAATATCCACGCATATCTATCTGTGGATTGAGCCACGTAGCGTATGATCATATGATCAGCCTTATATCAGTCTGGCTATTATACAATATAGGGACACGGTAAATCATCAACACCCCTGCGTCATCTCGAATGTAAACCGAGGCTAGCTATACCCGCCCCACAATATCAGCACGGTAACGGGGCTAACTATCCCACACCTTTCCCCATTTCCTTTTGCGTACGTATGTGCTACACTATACACGGCCTTACCGTGCTGGTATATTGTCTTCCCCACATATTTTAACATGACCCAATGAAGGTTACATTTTAAATGATTCATTATACACTGAAGTGTGTGCTAGTTTAGAAGGGGCTCTCTCTCTTGCTTTGACAAGTTTTCTACGCCAATATTACCTAAGTCCTGGCACCACTCACCAACATATTTAGACTGTCGCAAGAGCTCTCCACCTCTCTCCCTTCCCTACATATCATACATGAAGATACAAGTATGATAAGGAACAGCAGGGAAGTACAGCGGGGGGAGGGGGGAGGCATGTCATCAAAGCTTTTCACAGGGAAGAAAGAATTGGTAAAAATAAAAGAAATCAAGAGTGAATACTTGAGTCACCTCCATTTTACAGGCGTCATTGTCAATGTTGCCACAAGTGTAGAAGACCTCTAGTGATGAATGAAATAACTTGCTGAAGCAAGAAGATGGACCTCCATATGAATCTCAGTAAGACCAAAGTGATGTTCAACAAATATGTAAAATGTACGAAGGTAAAAAATATATGGAATATGACTGCAAGAAGTTGAAAACTACAGCAAGTATCAATCAATGGGAACATTGTGAATTAAATCAATATGAGAATGAAGATGGGATGGAGGCATTTGGAAGAAACAAGACAATATTTCAAGGGAACCTTTCACTGCGCCTCAAGAGGAAAGTGTTCGACCAGTGTATTCTGCCCATGCTCACGAATGGATGTAAAACTTGGACCGTTACTGCGAAGAGAATTCAGAAGCTTCAGTCAGCTCAAGACAGTATGGGGAGATGATGCTGGCTATTATTCAACGCTGTGCACTTATATTACTGTAGCAGCTTGAACACTGTTTCAGACTGTCTAAAGGTCAACAAATTGCAGCACTCGCTCTCAGACCCCACCTGTGGAGCGGGTCCTTATGCGGCAGCAAAGGGAGCCCATCCAGGTGGTCCTAACACAGGAGTGAGGCCCCATTGAAAGTCGCATCCACCTTCCGCAATCACCGCCTGGGTGGGCTACCTCTGTCGCCAAGTAAGCACACGCTACGCCGGTGACTAGTTGCGCCCCGGACTCAAAAAGAGAGAAAAAGAGAAGGATTGGGTCCAGAAGCAAACAGAAGTCTGTGGTAACATAGCAAGGGTGAAGAAATTAAAATGGCAGTGTGTCAGCCATACCACAAGAAAAAAGGACCATTGATGGATGAAGATGGTACGCCACTGGATTCCAAGGGAAATCAACACACAAAGATGATGAGCAGAAGCTTCCCTATTAATACTGTGGCGACTATTCTTGTAGCTCTGAAGTGTGACAAACTGCTTCTAAAGTGCCCTTTAGAAGTGGATTTGCATGCTTTGCTATTCTGTAAGCACTTCTCGCATCTCCAAACCGCGTCTAAACAGCTTTTTTAGAAGCGGTTTCACACTTGGTCTGACAACACGATTGGTATGTCAGGAAAGCCTCTAACTCAATTTTTTTTTTTGCCCACAACTGCTATTCTCTTAGGTCCGTTATGTAAACCGCTTCTAAAACGCCCATTTTTTTTAGCACCACCTAAAGAGTGGCAAGTTGGGTATTGCAAGTTTCACCCAGAGCCTGAAATATGGCTTTGGCTGAGAGCAAAAGTCGTTAGACTGGGGATGGAGATAGCACCACCTGAAGCCATCCCGTTTCTAAAGAAAGTATCGTTTGTGCGGTTTGTCACCTTTTTTTAGGCACGCTCTGGAAAAAGCTATTTGCAATAGAGAATACAATTTACTCACATTTCATTCCGCTACTTCTGGACATGACAACGAATAGTATGTGAAGTGGTTACCCAGACACTTCCAGCCACTGTTACAGAACCAGTCCAACCTTCATAACCTGGCCTCAATGCACATGTGTCTGCTATCAGCAGTCAGGTGCTAAATATGTGCTCTGGTATATGTGAAAACATTGCCTGTCACAATGATGATATGTATCTCAGCCTGCAACATATCCAGATACCATGTCAAGTGTAAATTAAATACAATACCAGGACACCGTGGTAAAGCTCTCATTTTGTACCAACATTTGACTTAGCAGTTAAAGGGTGAAAGGCCAATCATTTTGTGATCACCTACCAAGCCTCCCCCATGTTTAAACCATTGATATTTGTGTTGAGCTTAATTCTTAATCATCTTATAAAGTACCTTAGCCGTTTCAAGTTTGAAATGATTTGTAACCGTCTGCTTCTAATAAAAATAAAATGGAACAATACTAGATAATGAAGAACAGAACTGTTTCAAATGGCTCTTCTGTTGTTAGAAATACATAGGATAATTTATCTTAAATATCCGGCAGTGCTGTTTGCTAACAAAAAACATTACAGCCACTACTGAAACCTATTGAGTAATCGCTGCTGGGACAAAATAAAGAAACAGAAACTTATTCAAGTAGCTTCAATCCTTATCCTTGGAAAAACGACTGAATGGATTTTATTGATCTACATCCAAATGTATATTTCAAAGGTACAAATTACCATGTGTGCAGTGTTTCTTCCCAGTCTGCTTGGCTGTTACCATCTTGACTAGAACACCAACATTTGACTCTGTTAATCAGACCTCTGGAACCGGAGTTGTAACTTCTCCCTGGGATTCTGAGGCGGTGACAGTCATTCCAGAAAGTCTGGCTCTCCGCCTCTCCCAATCCTTTCACCATTGTCCAGCGTGATGCTGGGAGGATGACTCTGTGCCCCCGTTGTACTGCGCTGCGGAATATATTGGCGCTTCACAAGTAACCTGTGAAATTAATAATGACTGCACTTTTATAGGTTCCAGATCTGACTTCCCAGTAAGACGTTATACTGAAGGGACTATCCAGGGAAATGTCAAATCTGAGACTGCCCAGAGTAGTGACACGAGTTCCCAACTCTCTCCCCAGAGATTCCGGCCCCACCTGGTGCTAGGAATAACCAAACACGTGCTCACGAGCAGTGTCGTCTTAACGCATGGGCACGCTGGGCAGTTGCCCGGGGGCCCCATGAGCATAGGGGCCCCACGCTAATCTATGCACAGACCAGAATTTAACACTAATTTTCCGATCACCCGCCTCAACATTCAAATCTCCGGCTAACTCGGTAGAAGGAGAAAAATGACGACTTGTAGCGGAGAGTCGGCATGTCTGCATTCGCCAGAGAAATGTTGCCGTTTTTATTGCTTGCAATGTTATGGAAGCAGAATATTGTAACGGATTCGCGGGAGGCAATTAACGGTTTTGTTGGAGGTACCAATAAATATAAGTTTATTTTATGGATAATTGACATTTTTATTCCAGTGCACTGCTTTGCCCGGGGGCCTATAATGCTGTTAAGACGGCCCTGCTCACGTGTACCTACTTTGCATTCTGGGTAGAACATGGGGTGGCTGCCTCAGAAGCCTGGTCTGGCCGGGTGTCCCTGCAGAGAGGTTTGAGACCCACAGCTCTAGAAAACAGACTTTTTCAGTCGTAACAAAAGGAAAGTGATCTTAACAGTAAGGTCAATGGGAAATCCGGTATGGAGATGGCAGATACCACAGGCATGTTTTACAAGTCATTGGATATTTCCTCTGAAAGGAAAGGTACCAAGATACTAGATAAAAGGGTTACAATGGACAAATGATTGACCATGGCAGGGACCGCGACTGCCATGCACAAGAGTAAGGAAGAAATTGTTATTTTCCCTTGAAAAATATATAAGGGCAAATGTTACAATAAGCTTCTTATTAACCCTTCACTGGGGGATTGATCGAAATGAGCGTACAGATGTAGCAGTCATTATTAACCCCACCAAATGCGCGAGAGGGAACAGCAGCC
Organism: Ascaphus truei; assembly: GCF_040206685.1. Lineage (NCBI taxonomy): Eukaryota > Metazoa > Chordata > Amphibia > Anura > Ascaphidae > Ascaphus > Ascaphus truei. The sequence continues at coordinate 433,873,690 of NC_134485.1, read as the reverse complement.
ATTGTAACTGTATTAAACAGGTAGGGACTACCGCACTATTGTACCGGGGCTACCGCACTATTGTACCGGGGCTACCGCACTATTGTACCGGGGCTACCACACTATTGTATTGGGGGCTACTGCATTATTGTACCGGGGCTACCGCACTATTGTACCTGGACTACCGCACTATTGTACCGGGGCTACCGCACTATTGTACCGGGGCTACCACACTATTGTATTGGGGGCTACTGCATTATTGTACCGGGGCTACCACACTATTGTATTGGGGGCTACTGCATTATTGTACCGGGACTACCGCACTATTGTACCGGGGCTACCACACTATTGTACCGGGGCTACCGCACTATTGTATTGGGGGCTACTGCATTATTGTACCGGGGCTACCGCACTATTGTACCTGGACTACCGCACTATTGTACCGGGGCTACCGCACTATTGTACCGGGACTACCGCACTATTGTACCGGGACTACCGCAGTATTGTACCGGGGGCTACCGCACTATTGTACCGGGACTACCGCACTATTGTACCGGGGCTACCGCACTATTGTACCGGGACTACCGCACTATTGTACCGGGACTACCGCAGTATTGTACCGGGGCTACCGCACTATTGTACCGGGGCTACCGCACTATTGTACCGGGACTACCGCACTATTGTACCGGGACTACCGCAGTATTGTACCGGGACTACCGCACTATTGTACCGGGGCTACCGCACTATTGTACCGGGGCTACCGCACTATTGTACCGGGACTACCGCACTATTGTACCGGGACTACCGCAGTATTGTACCGGGACTACCGCACTATTGTATTGGGGGCTACTGCATTATTGTACCGGGGCTACCGCACTATTGTACCGGGACTACCGCACTATTGTACCGGGACTACCGCACTATTGTACCGGGACTACCGCAGTATTGTACCGGGGGCTACCGCAGTATTGTACCGGGACTACCGCACTATTGTACCGGGGCTACCACACTATTGTACCGGGACTACCGCAGTATTGTACCGGGACTACCGCAGTATTGTACCGGGGGCTACCGCACTATTGTACCGGGACTACCGCACTATTGTACCGGGGCTACCACACTATTGTACCGGGACTACCGCAGTATTGTACCGGGACTACCGCAGTATTGTACCGGGACTACCGCAGTATTGTACCGGGACTACCGCACTATTGTACCGGGACTACCGCAGTATTGTACCGGGGCTACCGCACTATTGTACCGGGACTACCGCAGTATTGTACCGGGGGCTACCGCACTATTGTACCGGGACTACCGCAATATTGTACCGGGACTACCGCACTATTGTACCGGGGCTACCGCACTATTGTACCGGGACTACCGCAGTATTGTACCGGGGGCTACCGCACTATTGTACCGGGACTACCGCACTATTGTACCGGGACTACCGCAGTATTGTACCGGGGGCTACCGCACTATTGTACCGGGACTACCGCACTATTGTACCGGGACTACCGCACTATTGTACCGGGGGCTACCGCAGTATTGTACCGGGGCTACCGCACTATTGTACCGGGGCTACCGCACTATTGTACCGGGACTACCGCACTATTGTACCGGGACTACCGCAGTATTGTACCGGGACTACCGCACTATTGTACCGGGGCTACCGCACTATTGTACCGGGGCTACCGCACTATTGTACCGGGAATACCGCACTATTGTACCGGGACTACCGCACTATTGTATTGGGGGCTACTGCACTATTGTACCGGGGCTACCGCACTATTGTACCGGGACTACCGCACTATTGTACCGGGACTACCGCACTATTGTACCGGGACTACCGCACTATTGTACCGGGACTACCGCACTATTGTACCGGGGCTACCGCACTATTGTACCGGGGGCTACCGCAGTATTGTACCGGGACTACCGCACTATTGTACCGGGGGCTACCGCAGTATTGTACCGGGGCTACCACACTATTGTACCGGGACTATCGCAGTATTGTACCGGGACTACCGCAGTATTGTACCGGGACTACCGCAGTATTGTACCGGGACTACCGCACTATTGTACCGGGACTACCGCAGTATTGTACCGGGGGCTACCGCACTATTGTACCGGGACTACCGCACTATTGTACCGGGACTACCGCACTATTGTACCGGGACTACCGCACTATTGTACCGGGACTACCGCACTATTGTACCGGGACTACCGCACTATTGTACCGGGGGCTACCGCAGTATTGTACCGGGACTACCGCACTATTGTACCGGGGCTACCACACTATTGTACCGGGACTACCGCAGTATTGTACCGGGACTACCGCAGTATTGTACCGGGACTACCGCACTATTGTACCGGGACTACCGCACTATTGTACCGGGGGCTACCGCAGTATTGTACCGGGGCTACCGCACTATTGTACCGGGGCTACCGCACTATTGTACCGGGACTACCGCACTATTGTACCGGGACTACCGCAGTATTGTACCGGGACTACCGCACTATTGTACCGGGGCTACCGCACTATTGTACCGGGGCTACCGCACTATTGTACCGGGAATACCGCACTATTGTACCGGGACTACCGCACTATTGTATTGGGGGCTACTGCACTATTGTACCGGGGCTACCGCACTATTGTACCGGGACTACCGCACTATTGTACCGGGACTACCGCACTATTGTACCGGGACTACCGCACTATTGTACCGGGACTACCGCACTATTGTACCGGGGCTACCGCACTATTGTACCGGGGGCTACCGCAGTATTGTACCGGGACTACCGCACTATTGTACCGGGGGCTACCGCAGTATTGTACCGGGGCTACCACACTATTGTACCGGGACTATCGCAGTATTGTACCGGGACTACCGCAGTATTGTACCGGGACTACCGCAGTATTGTACCGGGACTACCGCACTATTGTACCGGGACTACCGCAGTATTGTACCGGGGGCTACCGCACTATTGTACCGGGACTACCGCACTATTGTACCGGGACTACCGCACTATTGTACCGGGACTACCGCACTATTGTACCGGGACTACCGCACTATTGTACCGGGACTACCGCACTATTGTACCGGGGGCTACCGCAGTATTGTACCGGGACTACCGCACTATTGTACCGGGGCTACCACACTATTGTACCGGGACTACCGCAGTATTGTACCGGGACTACCGCAGTATTGTACCGGGACTACCGCACTATTGTACCGGGACTACCGCAGTATTGTACCGGGGGCTACCGCACTATTGTACCGGGACTACCGCACTATTGTACCGGGACTACCGCAGTATTGTACCGGGGGCTACCGCACTATTGTACCGGGACTACCGCACTATTGTACCGGGGCTACCGCACTATTGTACCGGGACTACCGCAGTATTGTACCGGGACTACCGCAGTATTGTACTGGGGGCTACCGCACTATTGTACCGGGACTACCGCAGTATTGTACCGGGGGCTACCGCACTATTGTACCGGGACTACCGCAGTATTGTACCGGGGGCTACCGCACTATTGTACCGGGACTACCGCACTATTGTACCGGGACTACCGCACTATTGTACCGGGGCTACCGCACTATTGTACCGGTGCTACCGCATTATTGTACCGGGACTACCGCACTATTGTACCGGGACTACCGCACTATTGTACCGGGACTACCGCACTATTGTACCGGGGCTACCGCACTATTGTACCGGGGGCTACCGCACTATTGTACCGGGGGCTACCGCACTATTGTACCGGGGGTAACCGCAGTATTGTACCGGGGGCTACCGCAGTATTGTACCGGGACTACTGCACTATTGTATTGGGGGCTACTGCACTATTGTACCGGGGGCTACCGCAGTATTGTACCGGGGGCTACCGCAGTATTGTACCGGGGCTACCGCAGTATTGTACCGGGGCTACCGCAGTATTGTACCGGGACTACTGCACTATTGTATTGGGGGCTACTGCACTATTGTACCGGGGGCTAACGCAGTATTGTACCGGGGGCTACCGCAGTATTGTACCGGGGCTACCGCATTATTGTACCGGGGGTAACCGCAGTATTGTACCGGGGGCTACCGCAGTATTGTACCGGGGGCTACCGCAGTATTGTACCGGGGACTACCGCACTATTGTACCGGGGGTAACCGCAGTATTGTACCGGGGGCTACCGCACTATTGTACCGGGGGCTACCGCACTATTGTACCGGGGGCTACCGCACTATTGTACCGGGGGCTACCGCACTATTGTACCGGGGGCTACCGCACTATTGTACCGGGGGCTACCGCACTATTGTACCGGGGCTACCGCACTATTGTACCGGGGGCTACCGCACTATTGTACCGGGGGCTACCGCACTATTGTACCGGGGGCTACCGCACTATTGTACCGGGGGCTACCGCACTATTGTACCGGGGGCTACCGCAGTATTGTACCGGGGGCTACCACTCAGTACAATATGAAATAAAGGGTTAAACCTGTCTTTTTCCCCCAACCTAAATCGCTTTGTTACCCCTGTTCTTTTTCTGTTCATCCCTCAGAGTGAAAGTGTTAATGAAAGCACACGGCGATGTGCCAGAGCTGCGCAGCCGTGCCCGGCGCATGTAACGGTTACGGCCTGAGAACGGCGGGATTCAGCTGCACTTTTATGCAATGGCATTCCTTCTTTCTCAGAGATATCATTCCTGAACGGAACAAAACAGCCCCGCGCCCTGCGTCCTCTCCCCGATAACGGGTTACATTCCAGGGTGTAAATGCCCCGCGCCCTGTGTCCTCTCCCCGATAATGGGTTACATTCCAGGGTGTAAATGCCCCGCGCTCTGTATCCTCTCCCCGATAATGGGTTACATTCCAGGGTGTAAATGCCCCGCGCCCTGTGTCCTCTCCCCGATAACGGGTTACATTCCAGTGTGTAAATGCCCCGCGCCCTGTATCCTCTCCCCGATAATGGGTTACATTCCAGGGTGTAAATGCCCCGCGCCCTGTATCCTCTCCCCGATAATGGGTTACATTCCAGGGTGTAAATGCCCCGCGCCCTGTATCCTCTCCCCGATAATGGGTTACATTCCAGTGTGTAAATGCCCCGCGCCCTGTATCCTCTCCCCGATAATGGGTTACATGCCAGTGTGTAAATGCCCCGCGCCCTGTGTCCTCTCCCCGATAATGGGTTACATTCCAGGGTGTAAATGCCCCGCGCCCTGTGTCCTCTCCCCGATAATGGGTTACATTCCAGGGTGTAAATGCCCCGCGCCCTGTATCCTCTCCCCGATAATGGGTTACATTCCAGGGTGTAAATGCCCCGCGCCCTGTATCCTCTCCCCGATAATGGGTTACATTCCAGGGTGTAAATGCCCCGCGCCCTGTGTCCTCTCCCCGATAATGGGTTACATTCCAGGGTGTAAATGCCCCGCGCCCTGTATCCTCTCCCCGATAATGGGTTACATTCCAGGGTGTAAATGCCCCGCGCCCTGTATCCTCTCCCCGATAATGGGTTACATTCCAGGGTGTAAATGCCCCGCGCCCTGTATCCTCTCCCCGATAATGGGTTACATTCCAGGGTGTAAATGCCCCGCGTCCTGTATCCTCTCCCCGATAATGGGTTACATTCCAGTGTGTAAATGCCCCGCGCTCTGTATCCTCTCCCCGATAATGGGTTACATTCCAGTGTGTAAATGCCCCGCGCTCTGTATCCTCTCCCCGATAATGGGTTACATTCCAGTGTGTAAATGCCCCGCGCTCTGTATCCTCTCCCCGATAATGGGTTACATGCCAGTGTGTAAATGCCCCGCGCCCTGTATCCTCTCCCCGATAATGGGTTACATTCCAGTGTGTAAATGCCCCGCGCCCTGTATCCTCTCCCCGATAACGGGTTACATTCCAGTGTGTAAATGCCCCGCGCCCTGTATCCTCTCCCCGATAATGGGTTACATTCCAGGGTGTAAATGCCCCGCGCCCTGTGTCCTCTCCCCGATAATGGGTTACATTCCAGTGTGTAAATGCCCCGCGCCCTGTATCCTCTCCCCGATAATGGGTTACATGCCAGTGTGTAAATGCCCCGCGCCCTGTATCCTCTCCCCGATAATGGGTTACATTCCAGGGTGTAACTGCCCCGAGCTCTGTATCCTCTCCCCGATAATGGGTTACATTCCAGTGTGTAAATGCCCCGCGCCCTGTGTCCTCTCCCCGATAATGGGTTACATTCCAGTGTGTAAATGCCCCGCGCCCTATATCCTCTCCCCGATAATGGGTTACATTCCAGGGTGTAAATGCCCCGCGCCCTGTGTCCTCTCCCCGATAATGGGTTACATTCCAGGGTGTAAATGCCCGCGCCCTGTATCCTCTCCCCGATAATGGGTTACATTCCAGTGTGTAAATGCCCCGCGTTCAGTCCATAACTAACAAGCCTGAAATCTGCAGGCTCGTCTGGGAAAATATGTTTCACTCACTCCGTGCTAGAAAGTCCAGCACCTCATCCTGTGACAATGCATTGTTACTGCCGTCCCCTCTGGTGCTGGAGGGGTTAATGGCCGGCACCTCATCCTGTGACAATGCATTGTTACGGGCGTCCCCTCTGGTGCTGCAGGGGTTAATGGCCGGCACCTCATCCTGTGACAATGCATTGTTACTGCCGTCCCCTCTGGTGCTGGAGGGGTTAATGGACGTCATCTTCATTAACAATCTTAAAATACAACCTTTTGTTGTTATTGTCGTTTCAACAAACATTGTACAGTGATTCCAACACACACATTTTATATATATATATATATATATATATATATATATATATATATATATATATATATATATATATATATAAATAAAATAAAATATATATATAAAAAAAATATATATTGGGGAGGCTCAGAGGGGGAGCTTTCACAATTTGTTGAATATTTGAATTTGATCCCATCCATGATCCGTTTCACTGTCACCAAAAGTATGGACAACATCACTTTCTTGGACACTATGATTTACAAAAAGGATGGCAAATTGGAGACAGCGATCTTCCAAAAAACAACTGATAAGAACTCTTTACTTTATGCCACTTAAACGTGGCCTCCCTTATTCACAAATGCTGAGGGTCAAGCGTATCACCAGTGATCCTTCACTGGTTGAGGCTTCGCTTCTCAAAATGGCCCAAAGATTCATGGATCGGGGCTATCCGAGGATCGAGACTAATGCGGCCTTAGGCCGTTAAGAGGGAATCTCTCCTCATACCTCGTACAGCTATCAATAAAGATCAATGCATCAACATCAGTAGCACTTACTCAACCGCTTCTAATTACATTAAGCAAAGCATTCGCAAGAATTGGCATATTCTAACCAATGATAGACAAATTGGCCAACTGTGCAAAGCACCGCCACGTACAGTATGTGCTATCGTCGTGGTAGAAATCTTCGAGACGCTTTGGTGCAGGCTGATCCATCCAGCAAATATACACCGACCCTATCCTGGCTTAGAAGGAAACCTGGCACCTACAAATGCCATGGCTGCATTAATTGCAGCTTCATGCAGACTGGTCAATCTTTCTCTCATCCACATAATGGGTATCCGATCCCCATCAGATCATTCATTCGGTTTGTAGTTTACTTCATCAAATGTCCCTGTGGACTCTACTACATAGGGAAAACCAGCCGGATGTTTAAGGAAAGGATGGCCGTGCATAGGTCCACCATTAGAAAAGCCTTGTTGGACGCTGATAACGGTGATGATCTACTACATCTTCCAGTGGCCAGACACTTCAGGCAACACAAACATAGCTTATCTACACTGAAGTGTATGCCTATCCTACAAGCCAACACATCCTCACGCGGTGGGGATAGGAATAAGTTGTTGCTCCAACTGGAGGCCAAAATGATCTATGAGTTAAGAACAATGTCGCCAGACGGTCTTAATGAAGATTTTCGGCTAGGATGTTTCATTTAATCTGTCACGAAAACAAAGCGAACATTTGGGACTTTACTTATACGTTGTCCCTATTCCTGCATGGCAACTTTTGTTTTTGCTTTTGTTTGGTGTTTTTTTGTCTTTTTGCTTGACGTTTGTGCCTTGCATATTCTCATTTTTTTCTGCACTTTTGGCTTACATTTTTGCATCATTTGCAGTTTGTGCTTTTGCTTTTTTGTGGTTCTTCCACATTAGCTCTTTATTGGTTGTGTCTGTATTTTGTGGTCTATTTTCATGTTCATTGCCTTTTTCCTTTTGCCTATTGTACCTAATAGTGATTTTTCATTGATATGCCTCTGCTCTCACTTTGTTCCAGCCATCTGTCTTCCTGTCCCCCCTTTTTTATATAGTCACTCCTCATGTGTCTTGGGATTCCATTGAACACTTCCCTCCCTGTTCCCCACTTTTTGGCTTTCACCATATTAATTTTTCCCTACTACATTTTGGCCCACTGATGTTATGACACTTGTGTTATCTCTATGCTTTTTAACTCATGCCAGCCGCGCATGCGCCATTACGCCTATTGCGATCGGCATTGCTATATGTGTCCTCGTGACTCTTTGTGTCAATATCTGTTTATTGTCTATGAGTAATGCATTGTGATGTTCCATCCATATGTTAGTTTGTCATTCCGAGTCAGCTCGGCGTGCACACTGAACGCTGGCATCCCTTAGGTATTTATTTATTATTGTTTCTGTTGTTAGACACACTGCGCATGCGCGCCATTGCAGTGCATGTATGCTGTTGTTACCTGGATACACAAGACGCTATCTGACAGTGTGTTGCCCTATGCTGACGTCGGTATTGACTTAATAGTTACTACAGCCCCCATTTCCACGATGTGCCCCACACATGCGTTTTGCTCTTCATTCGTGTAATACCCCACATGTGTTTTTATTACTCGCATCGTCCAGGAGCTCTGTTTATTTATTTATTTAACTTCTTTAGTTGAGACGCATAGTGCGCATGCGCGCCACGGTTATGTAAGGATGTAATGGTTACTATGGTATATGAGACGCCTTCCGACGCTGCTGCTTCTAAGTGCTGACGTCGTAATTGCTTAATCAGTGTTCACAGCTGTTTAGCATCATGTTTTGGCCTATCAGGGATCGGTTTGTTGATGGGTGGTGGGTATATATGTTTGTCAGGTATCATTATGTATAGAGCACTCCCTTGAGAAAGGTCCTGTGTCAAGGACCGAAACGTCGGGTTTATGTGCCAGTTTTTCTACTGAATACATGCTTTTTTTGTACCTTCTGAGTGTGCTGTCTCCTTCTTGCCTTGTAATCTTGGGATTCTGGATTTACTCGGTAAGGAACCTATCTATGCATCATTTGTATGGGACAAGCACCCATTTCCTGATTTACGTGTGTGCCATCTGTCTATATATTTTTTTTTTATATATATATATATATATATATATATATATATATATATATATACCATACGATACCGGTTGCAACACGACATCAAGGGACAGCACGCAGGTAAGTAAATCATGCATTTTCTAGCCTATGAATTTTTTAGCCTATGGGCGAAGGAGTTGCCAGAGATATAGTCAGTGGTTGCGCGCACGTGGAGTCAGAGCTGTTTGAAGAGACGAGGAGACGGAGATACTGCGCGGGGAGGTTGTACCCCCAGGCGCAGGCCAGGTGCCCCAGGCCCAGCTAGCCCTGAGTCACCTTAGAGACAAGCTGAGCTAGGGACCGCCTTAGTAAGGGTCTTACCCCCGCACTGTTAGTTTTGCCCGGGACTATTCTATCGAGAGGGAGATCTGGACTCAGACCCCTTGGGAGTTGCCAGAGTCCGAGAGGGAGCGCCCCGGACCCTAGCGAGGGAAGAGCGTTGTCAACACAGAGACCCTTCTCGAAGATCGTGGCAGTTCCGAGCACCGGAGTGCTCGGCAGGTATTTCATCAAGTGCACCAACTGTAACTTTCATTCACCCGAGACATAGTGGCTGCGCAGTCACCCATACACACACATAAGGCCGGTTGTGAGCGGGAGAACTGAGTAGCATATTTGGACACGGGGTGGGCTCACCCGGTGGCGGGATTGGGTGATTGTTGTTGGCGTCCGCCGAGGCGCAAGTTATTGTTGGCGTCCGCTGAGGCGCAAGTGATGGTGACGTCCGCCGTGGCGTGTTATATAATGTGTATCTGCATACCGGAATGTCATGGCATGTAATGTATCGTGAGTTTGACCTATCAGTAAAAGAGATTGGTTTTAGAACTTGGCTGTGTAAGAGTAATTCTTGTATATACGTCCTGCGAAGACTAACTCCCCCTTTGGCGGGCTCTGTCGCAGGTGGAGGGGCTGCACCTGATATATATATTGCACGCACCCCAGGCTCTCCGTGGCAGAGACTTAGGCCCTGTGAGCCAGCAGGTAACACAGCACATAGTAACAGCTTGCTAGTGATAGGAAGCAGGGTTACATTTGGAGGCGCTGCTGAGATTTCAGACCTGGGGTGCCCCTCGAACCTAAATTGTGATCACCATGGCTTTGCCCACCCGTCACGAGATACGAGACTGGGCTCGTCAAGTACGCACGCCTACTCGTCGCGCCGTAGCGCTGGCCCGAGTGCCCATGGCCTTACCCTTAGAGACTTTACAGATGGCCTTGCGACAACTCCCGGGTTTTGCCAAAGCTCGCCTGGTAGATGTAATGGTAGACCACGACTCCAAGTGGAATACCTTACTTGTAGACTGTCGGCGTAACCTGTTAGCGCTCGAACCTGCCATCCCGCAATCCCTGGTCTTGCCCGATGCACCGCCTGGCGGTAGTCCTTTCGTTTACCCCCTCCGAGATCCCCTCGTACGTCCATTGGATGAGGACGACGATGAGTGATTAGTAATATGCTAAAGAAACTGAATGACAAAATAGACCTGCTATCTAGCCCCCCCAGTTTGCCGCCGCTAGTTGAAGCGCTTACCTTAGCCACCCACGCCCAGAACTACCGGAAGCTAAAAGCCTTCTCGGTGACCCTCCCTGTGCCTACCGGGGAAGATGGGGTAGAAACGTGGAAAGAGCACACGCGGGGAGTGATGGAAGAGTGGTCATGCACCGATGTAGTAAAACGACAGAGGCTCATGGAGTGCCTGCGGCCCCCGGCGGCCACTCTGATCAGAATACACCGCGAACAGTACCCCGATCTAACCTCTCGCTTGATGATAGAGTTCCTGGCCGAAGCCTATAGCGCGAAAGAGGATGACGGGGCCTTGTGGGCCAAGTATTATGCCGTAAACCAGAAGGATGGGGAAGAGTTATCCACCTATATACACCGTGTGCAAATATCTCTCGAACCGCTGCTGCATTATAAATATGTACTACCCTCCCAGATGAATGAGTATCTCCGGAAGCAGTATCTCCGCGGATCCAGTCCTTCTCACCCAATAGCCAGCATGATTCGTGATCACCTCACCCAGGGCCCCCCCACCTCGTTCATCCAACTACTGCAACAGGTGAAGGAACACGAGACACATCTAATGCTTCACTCTCCTCAGAGGCTGAAAGTTAGCGGTGGCTCACTGAGTCCAGAGGAAGTACAGAGAAGAAAGAGGAACCACCAGACCAGCCTGGCTCCGAGAAATCGCCTTTTGCGGGACAGTCGTCCCCTCCGCCGGATCGCCGGGCCATCCCCAGAGATATGTCCTGCTACAAGTGCGGGAAGCGGGGACATCTATCCTACGATTGCCGCCTGGGCACTTCTCGACCCCGGAGCCCCTCACCCCCGAAGTTCCCGTCCCAGGCTATGGTCTGCGGGGTGTATGCGGCGGATGCAGATACAGACGGAACCCCGTCCGGAGGGGCCGAATCGGTAGAAGATGGGAATCGAGTGGGACCGGTAGCGCTGATCCGAGTTTTAGTGGATGGAATCAACTCTTCTGCACTACTAGACACCGGATCCCAAGTCACCATCATATACAGAGTGTTCTATGATCATCATCTTCAGAAGCGTCCGCTGCGACTGGCGGACCACATCAAGGTACGCGGGCTGAGCAACGACGACGGGTTAGTGACAGTGGATCTGGAAATACAACAGCTCAACACGGGAAAGTCTCACCCCATGAAGGTGGATGCCTTGGTGTGTCCAGAACACCGAGACACCCCCAAGTACTCTATTATCCTTGGCACCAATGCCGATATTGTACAAGCGGTCATCCGGGCCTATCTACACGAAACTAAAGAGCTCCCCATGTCCAGTCTACAGCTGCAATTGGTTCAATCCGACCCAGCCCAGCCTTCCTCTCCTCCAGATGACTACGGACTATTGTTCTGTGAGCGAAAGGGGTGGACAAAGCTTTTTCCCGGAGAAACGCAAAGAATTTCTGCTTGGTGTGCTTATGCGGAGCGTCTAGCTGAAGACCAACAATTTTCACTCGAGAGTACTCCCGGAGAAGATATGAGGCGAGGATATCGGCTCGTACCCGAATTTCGCTATTGGCAAGGCTCCATTCATAGACGGATTGATATGATGGTGCAGAATCTATCACCCTTCTCCCTGGTCATCGATGTGGGCCAACAGATAGGAACAATCTATCCTGTTAGTTCAGTGGAAGAAGCCGTGCAAGTAAATACGACCCGAGTGAAAGAAACAGGGACGGCCCTGGACTTCGATTTCGACTCGGCCGAATTGCCTGGAACCTGGAAGGACCGTTTACGGGTGCAACTAGAAAAAAGACAATCCGTATTCTCTACCGGGGAGATGGATGTGGGGTGTAGCCGCAACGCCCAGCACACCATTCGCATGATGGATGAGAAGCCCTTCAGAGAACGTTCTCGCCGACTCGCTCCCCGGGATGTGGAGGATGTGAGAGCCGCTATCCATGACATGGAGGCCGCAGGGACTGTCACTGAGTCCAGAAGCCCCTACGCCTCCCCTATAGTGGTGGTGAGTAAGAAAAATGGAACTGTGAGGCTGTGTGTAGATTATCGGACGCTGAACAATCGGACGGTACCGGATCAGTATAACCTCCCTCGTATAGAAGAGATCCTAGATGCCCTACACGGGAGCCAGTGGTTCAGCGTACTGGACCTACGGTCTGGGTACTATCAAGTCCCGATGAGCCCAAATGATCAAGAAAAGACAGCCTTCGTCTGCTCCCTTGGGTTTTATCAGTTCACCCGCATGCCCCAAGGCATATGCGGGGCGCCCGCCACCTTCCAGCGATTAATGGAGAAGACGTTGGGTGACCTCAACCCCCGAGAATGCCTGGTGTACCAAGATGACATCATAGTCTTCGGGAAAACCTTGGAGGAGCATGAGAATCGTCTCTTGAAGGTACTGGATAGGCTGTTCGCAGAAGGCCTCAAACTCTCTCTGGACAAATGTCGGTTCTGTGAGACCTCAGTAACGTATGTAGGGCACATAGTGTCCGGCGCCGGAATCGCCACTGATCCCGCTAAGATAGAAGCTGTCGTTAACTGGCCTCGTCCCGAGAATGTGGGTGAGCTACGCTCATTCCTGGGTTTCTGTGGCTACTATCGGCGATTTGTGGAGGGGTATTCACGTAGGGCCAAAGCCCTCAACAGTCTGCTCCGCATATACCCGTCTGAAACGGGCCAGAAGACCCACTCTGCCAAACAGCCCTTCGGGGATAAATGGACCCCCGAGTGTTACCAAGCCTTCCACGACCTGAAGCAGAGCCTGACGGCTGCTCCGGTCTTGGCCTACGCCAATCCCGACCAACCCTACATCCTGCACTGGACGCCAGCCTGAGCGGCCTAGGAGCCGTGTTGCATCAAAAATATCCCGAGGGGTTGCGACCCGTAGCGTACATCAGCCGCAGCCTCACCACCAGTGAACAGAACTATCCAGTACACAAGCTCGAATTCTTGGCCCTTAAGTGGGCCATAGTGGATAAACTTCGGGACTATCTGTACGGGGTGTCGTTCGAAGTACGCACCGACAATAATCCTCTAACCTACATCATGACCTCAGCCAAACTGGATGCGACCAGACATCGCTGGTTGGCCGCGCTTTTCAATTACAACTTCACCTTGAAATACAAACCTGGGCCATTAAACATTGGAGCGGACGCCTTGTCGAGGCGACTGGGGTTGATCCCTACCATCGACGAAGATCAGTGGGAAGAGATCCCCGGGCCCGGAATAAGAGCCCTCTGCGGCACGGCAGCCATCATAGATGAGCAAGTAGCCTTTTCAGAATTACGGGTAGCTGATGCACCCCCACCGCTATACCTGCAGCCTATCGTAACCCGAGTGGGATGCATGTTACTCCCGACCAGATCATTGCTTGGGAAGACATGGTACGTTATCAAGAACAAGATCCAGTCGCAGGAACTATCCGGGATGCCATTCTACAAAAGCGACGGGGCCTGCTTCGCCAGACTCCAGGGGATGTCGGAGGTATACTAATGCGGGAGGCGGACAAATTTGAAATCCAAGATCGGCTGTTATACCGAGTGGTGATGTATCATGACCACCCGGATCGCCACCAACTAGTGTTGCCAAAACGACTACAATACTTAGTTTTGAAAGCTCTCCATGATGAACACGGACATCTGGGGGTAGACAAGACTTTCGGACTAGTAAGAGATAGATTTTTCTGGCCAAAAATTAGAGAATCCGTAGAGCATCACTGTCGTAGGTGTGTGCGGTGTATCCAACGCAAGACTCTACCCACCAGAGCTGCCCCCATGGGTCATCTAAAGAGTACGGGACCTATGGATTTAGTCTGCATGGACTTCTTGTGCATCGAGCCCGACACCCATGGTATAGGGAACGTGCTGGTCATCACTGATCATTATACCCGATATGCCCAGGCCTTTCCGACCAAGGATCAAAAAGCTATTACGGTGGCTAAGGTTCTCTGGGAGAAATATTTCATGCATTATGGGCTACCTCAATGTCTGCACTCCGACCAGGGACGGGACTTTGAAAGTAGACTAATAAAAGAATTGCTGAACCTCTTGCACATTAAAAAGGAAGAGGATGCTTTGCCTGAACGTTTCAATCGCACTCTGCTGGACATGCTGGGCACGCTAACAGGTGTCGAGAAGACTAAGTGGAGTCGCCATGTGGAAACTCTAGTCCATGCTTATAATTGCACCCGACACGAATCTACCGGGTTCTCACCCTACTTTCTTATGTTTGGCCTTGAGGCCCGTCTGCCCGTGGATATACAGTTAAGAGTCTCCACCGATGGGGTGCACAATTCCACCCATTTTCGCTATGTACAACGATTGCAAGAGAATCTACAGAAGGCCTATGGGCAAGCCGAGAGATCCACCAAAAAATTAAATGCCGGGAACAAAAGGCGCTATGATCACAAAGTAAAACATAGAGACATTAAAACTGGCGATGCCGTACTGCTCCGCAACCTGGGAGTACCGGGAAAACATAAGTTGGCTGACCGTTGGCGGGAAGGGGTGTACGAAGTGGTTTCTCAAATGCCTGGCCTTCCAGTCTACCGGATAAAAGACGCGGTGGGTCGGATAAAGACGTGGCATCGAAATCATCTGCTCCCCATTCCCCAAATAGAAGAAGGAGTTTTAGAGTGGCCTACATCTCCCCTGAGTGGGGAACTGTTCTCAGGACATGAAAGTCTGGAAGATTCACAGGAAGGAACCTCTCAAAGGGGCCTTCCGGTCGCGGGGGCATCTCCCGAAGGAGCTACGGGCAAAGAGCCCCTTGGCCTCATGACAGAGACACTGACTCCAGCGAGTCCGCCACTAGAACCCCAGAGCCCGTGCTTTGTGCCACAAAGAGATTTTACAGACCTATCCCGCCCCTCAAGGGCCGAGTTGGAAACAACCGATGAGAATTGCTACTCCCCCAAGGAGATAGCGGAAGAGCCAATTCGCAGAAGCCAAAGAGCTGGCCAACCTCCCACGAAGTTGGCTTATGATCAGTTCGGGGCACCCCATTATGAGTCTCAGCAGTGGGCTCGCAGCCGGGTTCAATCAGTGATTATCATGTTCAGTGAAATGTACAAGTTGATAGAGAAACCAATGTATTAGTGTTTTTCATTATATAAATGGTTGTGTTGTTGTCGTTTTCCAAGCAGGGTCGTTAGAATCCATAGGGGGGAGGATGTAGCCGTGACCCCTGATTCACCCCAAGGAATGGGAGGTTGCGCTTGCAAAGAGTAGTTGCAAAAGCCCGCGAAGGAGGAGAGTACATTTTGGCGGGAGACGAGCAGTCCCTTGACCCAGCAGCCCTACGGGGAGGGTCAGGTGAGAGCGTTTAGCCTATGGGCGAAGGAGTTACCAGAGATATAGGCAGTGGTTGCGCGCACGTGGAGTCAGAGCTGTTTGGAGAGACGATGAGACGGAGATACTGCGCGGGGAGATTGTACCCCCAGGCGCAGGCCAGGTGCCCCAGGCCCAGCTAGCCCTGAGTCACCTTAGAGACAAGCTGAGCTAGGGACCGCCTTAGTAAGGGTCTTACCCCCGCACTGTTAGTTTTGCCCGGGACTATTCTGTCGAGAGGGAGATCTGGGCTCAGACTGTAATTTTCATTCACCCGAGACATAGTGGCTGCGCAGTCACCCATACACACACATAAGGCCTGTTGTGAGCGGGAGAACTGAGTAGCATATTTGGACACGGGGTGGGCTCACCCGGTGGCGAGATTGGGGGATTGTTGTTGGAGTCCGCCGAGGCGCAAGTTATTGTTGGCGTCCGCCGAGGCGCAAGTGATGGTGACGTCCGCCGTGGCATGTTAAATAATGTGTACCTGCATACCGGAATGTCATGGCATGTAATGTATCGTGAGTTTGACCTATCAGTAAAAGAGATTGGTTTTAGAACTTGGCTGTGTAAGAGTAATTCTTGTATATACGTCCTGCGAAGACTAACTCCCCCTTTGGCGGGATCTGTCGCAGGTGGAGGCGCTGCACCTAATATATATATTGCACGCACCCCAGGCTCTCCGTGGCAGAGACTTAGGCCCTGTGAGCCAGCAGGTAACACAGCACATAGTAACAGCTTGCTAGTGATAGGAAGCAGGGTTACATATATATATATATATATATATATATATATATATATATATATATATATATATATATATATATATATATATATATATACAGTGTTCGACAAACCTATACATTTGCTCGCCCCGGGCGAGTGGATTTAACCCCCGGGCGAGTAAATATTGGCCCAAGCAGCACACGTTTGGTACTAGGTGGCGAGTAGATTTTTTTGTGTGGCGAGTAGATTTTTTGGTGATTTGTCAACCACTGTATATATATATATATATATATATATATATACATATACATATTGCAATATGTACAAAAAAGGACTGCGCTGTTGTCTTAGATGCCAGAAGAACAATGAATTATATTAAAAATATAAAAATAGTAAATAAATGTTACAATAAGTAAAATAGTGTACCAATAAAAATGATAATAATCAATCAATACCAATATGCACAATACTAAATATCTAACAAGCAAAGAAAAACAAAAATGAATAAAAAGTACGTGGTGCTTTGAACCTTCCTTAGTCTGCTCAGTGCAGATAGTCCTATGGAGTCCATATAATTGTACCAATAGTTGGGGAGTAAAATAGCACTGGTAGGAAAAGTAGGCAGCTTCTTTAAAAGGGCACAACGACCTCCCTCTCCACCTGCATAGAAAAAATGAAAGAAAAGAAGCGCCAAATCCTAGTGCATTACTGTGCAAACTTGATAAATTTAATACCCAAAAATCTCAATAAAAATGAACTCACAAACATAGAACAATAAAAAGCATTTTATGAGATATACTCATGCTCCAAGGACCAGGAAACGCTGCTTGACTGCTGTCTTGGCTCCGTCACACCTCTGGATCTGAATGCTGCCTTTGCTGTTCACCGATAGCAGGAACTGACGTTTTTTGGCACACCGCAGTGATCTCTCCCCGGAAGAAGTCAGTCCATCTGATGAAACGCGTAGGGAAGGTGTGCAGTGGACCTTCTTAACCGCTTGCTCCACAACTGCTTTGAATTCAATCGGTCCGGTATCCTCCGCCATCTTTGTGACGTCACCCGCTGGTCCGCGATATCCATCGTCCCCGGTGGGAACAAAAAAGCACCTGTCGGTGTTCACCCGGGGAGAGATCACTGCGGAGTGCCAAAAAACGTCAGTTCCTGCTATCGGTGAACAGCAAAGGCAGCATTCAGATCCAGAGGTGTGACGGAGCCAAGACAGCAGTCAAGCAGCGTTTCCTGGTCCTTGGAGCATGAGTATATCTCATAAAATGCTTTTTATTGTTCTATGTTTGTGAGTTCATTTTTATTGAGATTTTTGGGTATTAAATTTATCAAGTTTGCACAGTAATGCACTAGGATTTGGCGCTTCTTTTCTTTCATTTTTTCTATACATATACATACATATACATATATATACATATTCATACATATACATATTAATACATATACATATACACACACACACACACACACACACACACACACACACACACACACACAATCAGCGCTCAGGTATACAAGAACCAATATATTTATCAAACACAGTCACTAAAAAGATGATTTAAAACAGGTCCCCTTCTAAACCTCAATATTTAATAAAGAGCATTGCCTGAAAAAAAAATACACACACTCATATAAATGACAAGGGGACAAAGATATAATGCATGTAAAAAACAGAGGGGAATGACACGTGAAGCTGAGCAGAGGAATGGAAACACTCCCCTATAACAGGCATCAAATGACGTTATGACGTTGTGGCGTCAGAAACGCCGGAGAAACGGTAAGGGGGGGGGGGGGGGGGGGCTCGAGCAGTGGTGGAGAGCAGGCAGGGGGGCGCAGGCAAAAAAGTGTGCGCACCCCTGGACTATACACAACTACACTAACACCAAATATTCTTTTACTGTGTCACCTGCATGCACGCAAGACAACTTATTCTGCGCATTGTATCATTCTTCCTTTGCTTTTCCCTGTATATACATCGCTGCAAAGAAGCATTATTGAATACAGGCGTCCAGGGGGATGAGAACATTGTGAACAACAAGATGGGACTTGAAAGGGCTGGCACTCGCACAACACAAATCAACAGCACTTATTTCAAAAACCCACATAAGATACTTCACAAATATGCTCAACGTGCAATCCATTCCAGGGACTTTTCTAGGGCGATTCAGGAACGCAAAATACGCACACACATTTAGTCATGGGGCAGAAAAACGTTATTTCCTGTTCTAGAAAACACGGCATTATAAGCTGCTCAGAAATCTACAGAATACAAGCCAAAATGTCAGTGTTACAGCTACAAATAAAGTATACTGTATTGTACTAAATTTACTTAAAGTGTTGGTAAATTTGGTAAATAAATCAACGTGTTTGTTAACCTTAAAAGGAGGTAATCTGCCAATAAACTTAACTTCGATTTAGTTTGTCCCAATTTATTTCCCAAAATATCTAGTCCCAATTTAATTCCTGAAATATCTAGAGGTTTCCTTATCTCTATAGCTAGAGGTTCAATACCCAATGTAAATATCAAGGGGGAAAGAGGCCATCCTTGGTGGGTACCATTTGGTATGGGGAAGGGCTCTGAGAGGACATCTGCTGCATTAATCCTCATTGTATGAATACTATGAAAGGGAGATATCGCCCCAAAAACACTTTCATTGAATCCAAAGGTCCTTAAAGTTTTTAACATATATTTCCAATTTAATCTGTCAAAAGCTTTCTCTGTGCTTAAGGATAGGAGGACCATGGGACTCTTTTTGGAACTTGCTTAATGAATAAGGTTGAAATTTCCCCTGCTATTAATTTTAATAATTAAACTGCCAGTTCTCAATATTTTTTCCCAAAATCCTAAAATTAGCATCCCATAATTTATACCTACGAGGAAATTTACTCCACAACAATCCCAAGATCCTGTTCCAATGAAACGTGAGAGTTCGGAAAACTGATCGCACAACAGCAAAACCATCATGCATGGCAACATTACATAAACTTCAATTATACAACCCCAGATATTAATAACACAGCACACATATTCAACAATTAAATATTCACAAGATGCATTTCATATTCGACAATGTTTAATTTTATTAAAGCTTCCCATAAAATTGTATTTAAGGAAAGTCCTCTCTCTATGCCTTCCAGGAACGCTTCCCCATCACTACAAGGCATTCAGATAGGCAAAGAGTGTGCATAGTGTGTACACCTCAATATATCAAAAGCTGTGTATTTAAAACAGGGACGATCGGCTGCTTTTTAAAACTATTCATCTAAATGATGCGAGCAGGCCCATAACTGCTTACACATTTCACCACGATAAGAACAGAACTATTAAATGATGCACCCGGGTCTTTCAATGAGAAACGTTCCTGTTTAATCTGCAAGGTGCACGGTGCATCTTTGGGACAAATACAAAATCTTAGGTTGCAACAAGTTCAGTTGTGAATAAAGCTTCTCACAAATGAACTTTTCTTCCTGCAATAAGCACGATTCTCACTAATGAAACAATAAACCTGTTACTGCAAAGCACAGCTTTGCCTTTCTGCCCAATCCGATGAAGGACCCTGAGACGTTGGAAAATGTGATATATAGCAAAGAAGGGTGGGTCGCTGTCTTGGTCCTCTCTTCCATGTAGTAACAAAGGTGGGAGAGGGAACAGTGGTACAATACAGTACCTTGTATTGGACAAACAAGTCGTTATGTTACAAGCTTGCCAACCTCTCAGGGTCCTCCATCAGGTGTACTCTGCCATATGGCTCTGTCATATGGCTCTGCCATACCCAATAAAGGACCCAGAGAGGTACCAAAGCATGTAACATATCAATAAAAAGTATCATACACACCCCTACTCCCTCTCCCTCCGTTGTTACTACATTTAAGACAGTGTGAAAATGAGGACTTCAGGTGAGCACTTTTGTTTTAGAACTGCAGACCAACCAATATCCTGCGTGGTTTCTTTTTTAATAAATCAGTTCTGTACTATGAGAAAATACTTGTAGCATTAAAAACAAAAACAAAAAAACAACTCTGAATGACATTTTTTATGTATTATAATGCAACAAGCATTTTTTTTCTATAGCAACCATTTACAAAGTCACATCCCCTTCCTTTTCTGAAACAGGCTCTGGCACACCCTTTATGAGCCCCGCCCTTTATAAAGCAGTGCACCAATTGTGTCGAGTGACTGCCTGGTCACATGATCTTCCGCACAGAACTTTGCATCTTTGGTCCTCTCCTGCAGCACTTACAGCCATTTAGTGAACCCCAGAGCTGAATCTTTGCCGATCGATCACAGGAGAACAGATCGATCAGCAACTTAGCTAAATACTTATTGTATTGATTCACATATTAAAGGGGAAAAAATCTGTTCACTGTATCTAATAATGTCACGTATCATAGCACATTCCACGGTACATGGGGCAGATCCTTGCAATTTTTTTATGGACATCCTTGAATTATTTTAATTATACATTCATATAAATGAAATATTAGTTAATATTGTTGAAGTATGTATGGATATACACCCATACTTTATACAGTCATTATTACATTATATAACCCGTATAAAGTTAATAAGTGTAAAAAGAATACATTTCTCAACATTATAACAAGATTTGCATTAGTTTTTGATAATGCGCATGACAATCTCCGTTAATAGCGCTGCCTTACGGTTTGCCAAATGCGCATGTGCCGTGTATTGGGTAACGGAAGGATGGTGGTTTTGCTAACGGACTTTATTGATGTGTGTGATTAGCTTTGAGGATTAGGTGACATAACATTATTTGCCCTCATTTAGCACACATTTGAGGAAATACCCCAACAATCCATAAAACCCCGATTACCTTAGGAAATATGGACTCTTCCTCGCCCTGCCTCTGCTGAAATGTGCCTGCAAGCGGTACAATTATTCACCATATGTCTAGCTTTTTCTTATTGATTTTTCACACACAAAAAATATTTTATTACAACGCCGTCTCGGGAGGGCTGCTGCACTTTCTTTGCTACTTTGAGTTCTCTGGTGTTGAATAAATCAAGAAACGACTATTTTTTTTTTTGCATAAAATGAAAATGTAGCTCTGGAAAAACAACAACAGCTGAGCAGTGCGCACGTCTGCAGTGTGCTGCAGCGGAGATAAGCAGAGCAGCAGGAATCCCGTTACACCAGGGGTGGGCAACTCCATTTCAAGGGCCATCAACAGGTCAGGATTTCCGGATATCTCTGCTTCAGCACAGGTGGCTCAATCAGTCTCTGCTTTAGCACAGGCGGCTCAAGACTGAGCCACTGATTGAGCCGTCTGTGCTGAAGCAGGGATAGCCTGAAAACCTGACCTGTTGGTGGCCCTGGAGGGCAGGAGTTTCCCGCCCCTGTGTTACAGCATCAACACAAAATATGTTTTTAACAAACAGCATCATGGATGTGTCCCTTTAACAGCAGGACGTACCTTTACCTCCTCACCTGTCCTGTTTATACAGTACAGTAGAAAGACTTGAAACTCTCCTCATTTATCACTTGTAAGAATAGCTACAGAGCAAAGCCCTTTGGTGCCGATCAGTCCCAGTACACGTGATCCGTATGGGCCCTTGGGATGCTGCCGCTGGAACGGCAGGACTTTGCTGCGGCTTTCTCGGGGGGCTAAGGAACATTTCCCCCGCGCTCTCAGGGTGTTCATGAGATGAAGATAAATCTCTGGAAGTCGGGTTTGCCAAATGCCGTTTTTACCTTTTGATATCAGTTCCGGGTTTTATTTGCTTCCACAGGACCGAGGTCACTCGTACTACTTCGGGGGACTCAAAGGACCCCCCCCTCCCCCCCCAAAGAAACGGGAAAAGGTGAATGTAACGTTAAACACTTCAGTGCCACAGTGGCTCACAAAGCCATTCTCCCAATGAACGGCAGGTCCCCTGGGCAGTGCAGTTAATGCAATCCATAAATAAAGGATTCGGGGGAAAGTCTTGTTCAAGTCTGTGGCTATAGCAGTGTACAAATTACACTTTACTCCTGTAAATCTATCGGATTTATGGACTTCACTTATCTCCATCACCATCTGTAATTATAATTTCTTTTTTTGTGGGTATATGTGAAGATCTTTAAAGCTACAGTTCCCCTCCCTCCCCCCCCCCCCCCGTTCCCAACAGAGAAGCATGTGGCAGTATACAGAAATATAACCCGGCTTACGCGATGCCTTCGCTGATTTACTGAACGGAGACTTAAAATAACAGCCTTGGCTTTTACCAGGATTTCCAGCTGCAGACACTCACTGGCGCAGCTCCGGCCATAGATCTGCCGTAGGGTAGCACCGCACTATGGGGAGAGCGCGGCGCCCGCAGGTTATTCCTGCAGATTACCCTGTGGTGACGGTACAACACCAAATCTACATGAAGCGCGGCTCTCGCACATGGGGAAGGGCTTCTGCATTATGGTAGGCTAGGCTACGTTAAAGAGGCAGTCCGCATGGCACTTTAAATATATATATATATCTGAATCACCTAAGCTGCCGATTCATTTTCCCATGATCGGTCAGCAAAGATCGTGCTTCCCAGGGTTCACTAAATGGCTTCCTGTCAGTTTCAATCAATCCTTGGGTCAGTGTAAAGCAGCCGCTCCAATATATTCTTATATTATTAAGGTCACATTATCTATTGTTACAGTTTGCAGCTCAAACTGCTGGGAACATTGGCAACACATTTATCACAAACATGGAAGTGTTGCAAACATCTTGCACTGCTGGGGAGGTGGGCTAAACCCCTGCTATAGAAATCAAAGGATGCTCAGTATATTAAAACGGATTAAAAACAGCATTACGAGTTGAATAAATAAAAATAAAAAAATGTAGTAAGTATTATCTAATACTGCAGAACTGATGTATTTAAAACACCCACGTAGGATATTGCTTGGTTTGCTCCTTTAAGTTTTATTTTCTCTAGCGCGTAGGAGCTGTGTAAGGATTAAAATAGGATCCCTTACTCCAGAAACCAGGCTGTACTGTACTTGACCCTCTCCGCCCCGTGTTACCTCTGAGACACAGTTCTTTGGTTATTCTGCAACAAGACTGGAGAGATGACACAGCCCCCGATAACCAATGGTGCCAGCATTGCATGTCATAGCTGCGCCATTGGTGACAGTCACGTTATGCTCCCAGTCACACAGAGATAACAGTGGGAGATGTGGTCTCGCGGGGGTCCCAAAGGGGCAATAATGATCGGGGAGACCTACTAGTTCAGAAGGCTATTATTTATTTTAATGGTGTTACAATTTATAAAATAAGCAAATTATAACAAGTTTATAGACACCCGTCATAATAATGGTGATTTTGCTTATATAGCGCTTCAGTACACAGCACGCTCACAATCTCTCTGTTATGGTGGCCCTGAGAGACAAAGTGACTTGCCCAGTGTCATATTGAGCCAACACTGGTATCCAAACGGGGCTCACCCACTTCAAAGGCAAACCACAGAGCTCCCCCTTCTCCTTACACAGTGCCCTCTGAACACCTTCCCTCTCACTTCTTGAACATAAGATGGTTTGGCTTTAACCGTGTTGCTGCCAGAAGGCACTACATCAGGGGCAGAAGCTGGGCCCCGGGGCAAGTTTACAAAAAGGTTGGGAGATGTATCCACATAGAAAAGAAGTGGACATAGAAGTTCGGTTTTGGCTTGTGTCAAATGTAAAAAAGAATTTCTTAAATGTGATGCGTATTGTTGGGCAGAAAAGTTTACACCACTTCAGACCCAGCGGATTTTCTTTTGTACACAAACTAGATACAAAAAGTGCCCTGCACAGAGATGCAAAGTTTTATATATGTGTAAAAAAGAATACACACACACACTCTTACATCACTAATATTCAGGGACCATTTAACACCTTAAGTCATAAATTGTATACTGCACAGGGGGGGTGGGATAGGCATCAGTCCCAGATATAGCACGTTCCGAGATGCACTGTTTGTAAGTAAAAACCTCTCTTGCTTCATCCATTGTAACACCGCCGGACGAAGAGATCAGTGTATCGCTTTATCCATTGTAACACCGCCGGACGAAGAGATCAGCGTAACACCGCCGGAAGAAGAGATCAGTGTAACACCGCCGGAAGAAGAGATCAGTGTAACACCGCCGGAAGAAGAGATCAGTGTAACACCGCCGGACGAAGAGATCAGTGTATCGCTTTATCCATTGTAACACCGCAGGAGAAGAGATCAGTGTATCGCTTTATCCATTGTAACACCGCAGGAGAAGAGATCAGTGTATCGCTTTATCCATTGTAACACCGCCGGACGAAGAGATCAGTGTATCGCTTTATCCATTGTAACACCGCAGGAGAAGAGATCAGTGTATCGCTTTATCCATTGTAACACCGCAGGAGAAGAGATCAGTGTATCGCTTTATCCATTGTAACACCGCCGGACGAAGAGATCAGTGTATCGCTTTATCCATTGTAACACCGCAGGAGAAGAGATCAGTGTATCGCTTTATCCATTGTAACACCGCCGGACGAAGAGATCAGTGTATCGCTTTATCCATTGTAACACCGCAGGAGAAGAGATCAGTGTATCGCTTTATCCATTGTAACAGCGCCGGAAGAAGAGATCAGTGTATCGCTTTATCCATTGTAACACCACCGGACGAAGAGATCAGTGTATCGCTTTATCCATTGTAACACCGCAGGAGAAGAGATCAGTGTATCGCTTTATCCATTGTAACAGCGCCGGAAGAAGAGATCAGTGTATCGCTTTATCCATTGCAACACCGCCGGAAGAAGAGATCAGTGTAACACCGCCGGAAGAAGAGATCCGTGTAACACCGCCGGAAGAAGAGATCAGCGTAACAGCGCCGGAAGAAGAGATCAGTGTATCGCTTTATGCATTGTAACACCGCCGGAAGAAGAGATCAGTGTAACACCGCCGGAAGAAGAGATCAGCGTAACACCGCCGGAAGATTAGATCAGCGTAACAGCGCCGGAAGAAGAGATCAGTGTATCGCTTTATGCATTGTAACACCGCCGGAAGAAGAGATCAGTGTAACACCGCCGGAAGAAGAGATCAGTGTATCTGGGAAGCTCGCACAAGTAAAAGCATTTCGTTAGCCACAGAACGGTATCATCTATTCGTTTGTGATTATTAAGCTCGGCTAACACGGTACTGATACCTCTACATATATAAATCCCTGGGACCTCTAGGGATCCTCACACACTATAACTATTCACCCTTTACTCTGCTGAGGCTTGTCTTCAGTCTCTCTTTTTGTGTGTGTGTGTGTGTGTGTGTGTGTGTGTGTGTGTGTGTGTGTGTGTGTGTGTGTGTGTGTGTGTGTGTGTGTGTGTGTGTGTGTATACACACACACACACACATATATATATATATACACACACACACTATAATATATATATATATATATACACACACATACATACAGTCATGTGAAAAAGAAAGTACACCCTCTTTGAATTCCATGGTTTTACATATCAGGACATAATTACAATCATCTGTTCCTTAGCAGGTCTTAAAATTAGGTAAATACAACCTCAGATGAATGACAACACAACAACACATGACATATTACACCGTGTCATGATTTATTTAACAAAAATAAAGCCAAAATGGAAAAGCCATATGTGTGTGAAAAACTAAGTACTGCTGCGGCACAGTTTATTCGAGCATTTGCCCGTTCTGTGCCGCAGCAGTAGCCTGGCGCGCGCCCGAGTGTGACGGGCGCGCGCCGAAGCAGCGGAAGAGCGCCCTCCGATCGGGGCGCTCTCCCTACCGCTGCCGGGTCCGCCGGGTCCCCCGGAACCCCCTGCCGCTGTCCCGCGATCGCGGGACACCAGGGCTCCCTCGGGGAGCCCCTGGACACGCGTGCAGGGGGCGCACGCTCCCGATGACGCGTGACCGCGCGCACGCCGAGGGGCGGCCACTAGCAAGCCGGGAGATTTCCCGGCTTGCGGTACCGACCACACTTCAATAAAGTGTGTCGGTAGTGTATACCTTATGATTCAATAGCTTGTAGAACCACCTTTAGCAGCAATAACTTGAAGTCATCGTTTTCTGTATGACTTTATCAGTCTCTCACATCGTTGTGGATGAATTTTGGCCCATTCTTCTTTACAACGTTGCTTCAGTTCATTGAGGTTTGTGGGCATTTGTTTATGCACAGCTCTCTTAAGGTCCCGCCACAACATTTCAATCGGGTTGTGGTCTGGACTTTGACTGGGCTATTGTAACACCTTGATTCTTTTCTTTTTCAGCCATTCTGTTGTAGATTTGCTGGTGTGCTTGGGATCATTGTCCTGTTGCATGACCCAATTTCGGCCAAGCTTTAGCTGTCGGACAGATGTCCTCACATTTGACTCTAGAATACTTTGGTATACAGAGGAGATCATGGTTGACTCAATGACTGCAAGGTACCCAGGTCCTGTTGCTGCAAAAACAAGCCCAGATCATCACCCCTCCACCACCGCGCTTGACAGTTGGTATGAGATGTTTGTGCTGATATGCTGTGTTTGGTTTTCGCCAAACGTGGGGCTGTGCATTATGGCCAAACATCTCCACTTTGGTCTCGTCTGTCCAAAGGACATTGTTCCGGAAGTCTTGGGATTTGTTCAGATGCAACTTTGCAAACATAAGCCGTGCTGCCATGTTCTTTTTAGAGAGAAGAGGCGTTCTCCTGGCAACCCTTCAAAACAAACCGTACTTGTTCAGTCTTTTTCTATTTGTACTGTCATGAACTTTAACATTTAACATGGGGAGAAGGAGTGGCTCAGTGAGTAAAGACACTGACTGACACTGAGATTGCTGCAGGGGAGCCTTGTTCAATTCCTGGTGTCGGCTCCTTGTGACCTTGGGCAAGTCACTTTATCTCCCTGTGCCTCAAGCACCAAAAACATAGATTGTAAGCTCTGCGAGGCAGGGACCTGTGCCTGCAAAATGTCTCTGTAAAGCGCTGCGTACAATTAGCAGCACTATACAAGAACATATTATTATTATTAACATGCTAACTGAGGCCTGTAGCGTCTGAGATGTAACTCTTGGGTATTTTGCAATTTCTCTGAGCATTGTACAGTCTGACCTTGGGATGAATTTGCTGGGATGTCCTCTCTTGGAAAGATTGGCAATTGTCTTGAATGTTTTCCACTTTTTAATAATCTTTCTCACTGTAGAATGATGGACTTTAAATTGTTTGGAAATGGCCTTATAACCCTTCCCAGATTGATGGTCAGCAACAATTGCCTCTCTAAGATCATTGCTGATGTCTTTCCTCCTTGGCATTGTGTTAACACACACCTGAATGCTCCAGACAAGCAAACTGCTAAAACTTCGGCTTTTATAGAGATGGTCACACTTGCTTATGATCAATTAATCAAGGGCATTTGATTAGCAGCACCTGTCTGCTACTTAGCATCTTAATTCCTATGGAAGCAGTAAGGGTGTACTTAGTTTTTCACACATGGCTTCTCCATTTTGGCTTTATTTTTGTTAAATAAATCATGGCACGGTGTAATATGTCATGTGTTGTTGTTCATCTGAGGTTGTATTTACCTAATTTTTAGACCTTCTAAGGAACAGATGATTGTTACTATATCCAGATATGTAAAACCATGGAATTCAAAGAGGGTGTACTTTCTTTTCCCCCCGGGGATTTGGGGATACTGAAGGAGTTATGGAGAAGTTACATGCTACCCGTGTTGGAGGAAACAGTTTCAAACTCATCATGTGCAGCCGTCCTATTCCTTCCTTCCCCAGAGCACAGCATCTCTGCCGGGTCTACCGTGATGTCAATCTCTCTAATGAAAGGGTCTGTGCAAATACAGATTCCCATATCCGAGGCTTTGATAAGCAGAACAAACATATACACATGTTGGAGGAGCTGCATGGCCCTTCTCATGCGCGTGTCCGCGCCTGAATACTATGGCGGTGGGAAGCAGGAATTTCAACCTTTTCACTGGTGAAAAATCCTACATGTGAAACCAGTAAAGCAGAAGGAACTTAGGAATCGGGCTATGAAGCATCAAAAAACAAAACGGGGTTTACACGGAAGTAGGAGGCAGGGCGATACAGTGCAAAGCAAAATAATAGGACACAAAAAAGGAAGAAATTAGCCATCTGTAACCCCCACCCACCCCCCCAAAAAAAAAAAAATATTGCACATAAAGAATAGCAAGAACGAGAAGCAGTTCCTTCCGCCGCTAATAAAAAGTTATTGGGAAGGAATTAAAATATGAAAAAGTGACGTGCTACTGTACTGGCTTGGGAGCCAGAGTACAAAGATCATATAAAAACATTTTTGCATGAACATTTCCGTCCAAAGCTTTATAAGAATGTGAATGTATGGAGACTTCATACAAATAACGCATCTTTTTTTATTCTGAATTTTGATGTTTGGCATCATATCTGCTGGGTACAAATTAAATAAAAACAGAATGAGTTGTATTTTTTTTTACTCGGTGTTAGTAAATGTAAACGATTAGTGTAATATTATTTATAATAGCCATGCTGTGAAAATAATGCCTTGTGTTATTTATATAATGGAACATCCGTGCTGCATGATATACATCTTTGGTTGACTCGTAGCTGCTTCATTCTGCGCCAACGCTAGGAACAGACTTTTTAGGGTTTACGCAAAGTTGAACTTGGCGGACGGTTTTGACACTTTCTCCTTTTGCGAGGCACAGAAACAATCTTTTTCAGTACATACAATGTGCATCTGCACACCCAGCCATTTCTGTGCTCCAACAAACAAAAACTGATGGCACAGATTGAGAAATGTCAGGCTAATTTAGGCACATAAGCGCAATTTAACATGGGATTTTCGTGTGCCAATGCCGCGCTAAAAAAAAGCCACTGGCGACACTTAGGATATAGACGCCTTTATTCCAAAGATGCAGAAAATCCTCTTTACAATAGTAACCCTTGTTTATTTATTTAAATAAACCTGAGTTCATTTATTTAACAGATGCGTTGAAGTAAGGAGGCATACACAATGCTGGGAAAACAGCAATCAAGTACTATAGATCAATAAATCCAAACACCAACAGTAATAATAGCCCCCGCTCACATAATAAGGTCAAAAGTGAATACAAATGTGTTAAAGCAGCGGTGGCCAACTCCAGTCCTCAAGGGCCCCACCCGGTCCAAGACGGAGCCACCTAACTAACGGACAGTGCTTATATCTCACCAGCCAACTCCGCTCCTCAAGGGCCCCACCCGGTCCAAGACGGAGCCACCTAACTAACGGACAGTGCTTATATCTCACCAGCCAACTCCGGTCCTCAAGGGCCCCACCCGGTCCAAGACGGAGCCACCTAACTAACGGACAGTGCTTATATCACACCAGCCTACTCCGGTCCTCAAGGGCCACCACCCGGTCCAAGACGGAGCCACCTAAATAACGGACAGTGCTTATATCTCACCAGCAAACTCCAGTCCTCAAGGGCCACCACCCGGTCCAAGACGGAGCCACCTTACTAACAGTGCTTATATCACACCAGCCAACTCCGGTCCTCAAGGGCCACCACCTGGTCCAAGACGGAGCCACCTTACTAACAGTGCTTATATCACACCAGCCAACTCCAGTCCTCAAGGGCCACCACCTGGTCCAAGACGGAGCCACCTTACTAACAGTGCTTATATCACACCAGCCAACTCCAGTCCTCAAAGGCCACCACCCGGTCCAAGACAGAACCACCTTACTAACGGACAGTGCTTATATCTCACCAGCCAACTCCGCTCCTCAAGGGCCCCACCCGGTCCAAGACGGAGCCACCTAACTAACGGACAGTGCTTATATCTCACCAGCCAACTCCGGTCCTCAAGGGCCCCACCCGGTCCAAGACGGAGCCACCTAACTAACGGACAGTGCTTATATCTCACCAGTCAACTCCGGTCCTCAAGGGCCCCACCTGGTCCAAGAAGGAGCCACCTAACTAACGGACAGTGCTTATATCACACCAGCCTACTCCGGTCCTCAAAGGCCACCACCTGGTCCAAGACGGAGCCACCTAACTAACGGACAGTGCTTATATCTCACCAGTCAACTCCGGTCCTCAAGGGCCCCACCTGGTCCAAGAAGGAGCCACCTAACTAACGGACAGTGCTTATATCACACCAGCCTACTCCGGTCCTCAAGGGCCACCACCTGGTCCAAGACGGAGCCACCTAACTAACGGACAGTGCTTATATCACACCAGCCTACTCCGGTCCTCAAGGGCCACCACCTGGTCCAAGACGGAGCCACCTAACTAACGGACAGTGCTTATATCACACCAGTCCTCAAGACCCTCCAACAAGTCAAGTTTTAAAGATATCCCTGCTTCAGCACAGGTGGCTCAATGAAAGACTGAGCCACTGATTGAGCCACCTGTGCTGAAGCAGGGATATCCCTAATACCTGGCCTGGTGGTGGCCCTTGATGACTGGAGTTGGCCACCACTGCATTAAAAGTTTCCCAAAAAGCCATATTTGCTTCAATTTTGCTGTCTGAACACGTAGAGGAAGGGAATTCCACGGAGGAGCAATACAAAGACTTGGACACGGCTACATTTCGGAGGCGCGGCTACATTTCGGATGCGTGGCTACATTTCGGATGCGTGGCTACATTTCGGATGCGTGGCTACATTTCGGATGCGTGGCTACATTTCGGATGCGCGGCTACATTTCGGATGCGCGGCTACATTTCGGATGCGTGGCTACATTTCGGATGCGCGGCTACATTTCGGATGCGCGGCTACATTTCGGATGCGTGGCTACATTTCGGATGCGTGGCTACATTTCGGATGCGTGGCTACATTTTGGATGCGCGGCTACATTTCGGATGCGTGGCTACATTTCGGATGCGTGGCTACATTTCGGATGCGCGGCTACATTTTGGACTGGAAGTAAGTTTGAGCCAGAAGACCAGAGGCTGGATAAGAGTGGACATAAATAGCCGAATAAGCAGGATTGGCGGGCTCGCACTGCCCTCCCTTAAACAGTGCCGTGACGGAGCGGAGTTACTGTAGAACGTGGATGAATTATGCGACAAGCCGTTTCCATTGAAGCGTATTGAAGAAACGCAGAACTCCGAGCTCGATAAATAGATCAAATGAAACGGAAATCATCTTTTGAGATATTTCTCAGTCTCCAGCCTACAACACTGATTTCCCCAGCTGTAGAAATCGAGTGCTGCCCGTTACTACCTCAGTTTTACAATGATAAATAAGCCCCCCTACCACTAGCACTAAGAACATTTAAGGTTTTATGTGCTAACAGATTTTGGGGAATTTGCGTTGCATTAAAAGTTTCACTGCTAAAAAGTAATGCAAACCTTCCAAAAATGTGTGTTGTATCTTGGAGGACATCAATAGAATATTAATAATAATAATAATAATAATAATAATAATAATAATAATAATTACATGTTCTTGTATAGCGCTGCTAGTTTTACGTAGCGCGTTACAGAGACATTTTGCAGGCACAGGTCCCTGCCCCGTGGAGCTTACAATCGATGTTTTTGGTGCCTGAGGCACAGGGCGATAAAGTGACTTGCCCAAGGTCACAAGGAGCCAACACTGGGAATTGAACCAGGTTCCCCTGCTTCACACTCAGTGCCAGTCTGTGTCTTTACTCACTGAGCCGCTCCTTCTCCCAGGTTCCCCTGCTTCACACTCAGTGCCAGTCAGTGTCGTTACTCACTGAGCCGCTCCTTCTCCCAGGTTCCCCTGCTTCACAAGTGCCAGTCAGTGTCTTTACTCACTGAGCCACTCCTCCCAGGTTCCCCTGCTTCACACTCAGTGCCAGTCAGTGTCTTTACTCACTGAGCCGCTCCTTCTCCCAGGTTCCCCTGCTTCACACTCAGTGCCAGTCAGTGTCTTTACTCACTGAGCCGCTCCTTCTCCCAGGTTCCCCTGCTTCACACTCCGTGCCAGTCAGTGTCGTTACTCACTGAGCCGCTCCTTCTCCCAGGTTCCCCTGCTTCACAAGTGCCAGTCAGTGTCTTTACTCACTGAGCCACTCCTCCCAGGTTCCCCTGCTTCACACTCAGTGCCAGTCTGTGTCTTTACTCACTGAGCCGCTCCTTCTCCCAGGTTCCCCTGCTTCACACTCAGTGCCAGTCAGTGTCTTTACTCACTGAGCCGCTCCTTCTCCCAGGTTCCCCTGCTTCACACTCAGTGCCAGTCAGTGTCTTTACTCACTGAGCCGCTCCTTCTCCCAGGTTCCCCTGCTTCACACTCCGTGCCAGTCAGTGTCTTTACTCACTGAGCCGCTCCTTCTCCCAGGTTCCCCTGCTTCACACTCAGTGCCAGTCAGTGTCGTTACTCACTGAGCCGCTCCTTCTCCCAGGTTCCCCTGCTTCACAAGTGCCAGTCAGTGTCTTTACTCACTGAGCCACTCCTCCCAGGTTCCCCTGCTTCACACTCAGTGCCAGTCTGTGTCTTTACTCACTGAGCCGCTCCTTCTCCCAGGTTCCCCTGCTTCACACTCCGTGCCAGTCAGTGTCGTTACTCACTGAGCCGCTCCTTCTCCCAGGTTCCCCTGCATCACACTCAGTGCCAGTCAGTGTCGTTACTCACTGAGCCGCTCCTTCTCCCAGCTTCCCCTGCTTCACACTCAGTGCCAGTCAGTGTCTTTACTCACTGAGCCGCTCCTTCTCCCAGGTTCCCCTGCTTCACACTCCGTGCCAGTCAGTGTCTTTACTCACTGAGCCGCCGCTTCTCCCAGGTTCCCCTGCTTCACACTCAGTGCCAGTCAGTGTCTTTACTCACTGAGCCGCTCCTTCTCCCAGGTTCCCCTGCTTCACACTCCGTGCCAGTCAGTGTCGTTACTCACTGAGCCGCTCCTTCTCCCAGGTTCCCCTGCTTCACAAGTGCCAGTCAGTGTCTTTACTCACTGAGCCGCTCCTTCTCCCAGGTTCCGCTGCTTCACACTCCGTGCCAGTCAGTGTCTTTACTCACTGAGCCGCTCCTTCTCCCAGGTTCCATGCTTCACACACAGTGCCAGTCAGTGTCTTTACTCACTGAGCCGCTCCTTCTCCCAGGTTCCCCTGCTTCACACTCCGTGCCAGTCAGTGTCTTTACTCACTGAGCCGCTCCTTCTCCCAGGTTCCCCTGCTTCACACTCCGTGCCAGTCAGTGTCTTTACTCACTGAGCCGCCGCTTCTCCCAGGTTCCCCTGCTTCACACTCCGTGCCAGTCAGTGTCTTTACTCACTGAGCCGCTCCTTCTCCCAGGTTCCATGCTTCACACTCAGTGCCAGTCAGTGTCGTTACTCACTGAGCCGCTCCTTCTCCCAGGTTCCCCTGCTTCACACTCAGTGCCAGTCAGTGTCTTTACTCACTGAGCCGCTGCTTATTAGTGTAATATTTATATTTGTCATGCTATGAAAAAGATACATTTTGTTACCTATATAATGCTACATTGTGTTACCTATATAATGATACATTGTGTTACCTATATAATGATACATTTTGTTACCTATAGAAGGATATGTTTTGTTACCTATATAAAGATACCGTTTGTTACCTATATAATGATACATTTTTTTACCTATATAATGATACATTTTGTTACCTATATAATGATACATTTTGTTACCTATATAAATAAACATTTTGTTACCTATATAATGATACATCCCTGGGGCATCAACAAACTCATTTTGTTTTCATACAAGGCAACTTCATTCTATTCACACTGTTTTTAAGGTTTACTCCGGTTTCAACTTGGAGGACGATTTTGACGCACTTTCTCCCTTTTTGGCACACATAAATGTCATTTGTGAATACATGTCATTCACATCTGTACGCCATGCGCCCCAAAACAAACAGGGAAAAATGTCGTTTGCCACAGTTGGAGAAATACAAGGTTAGTACAAAGACGTTCACAAGCGCAATCAGAATTGAAATGCGTCAGTTTTTCCCTAAGAAAGCCGTTTGCAATACTTAGTATATACAGGTCTCCAGCCTCCCCTCATTAAGCAATCTCGTTTAGCAGCGCTGTATGCCACTGTCGCACACACAGAGTTATTACCCATCCTTCACTAGCCGTGCAATACCAGAGGAAACAAGTTACTGTGTATATGCATACAACAGGGGGTCTGAAGCGCACGCAGGACAGCCTGGGATCGCTTGTAGCGGGGGCAGAGCGCCTGAAACAAGTACAAGTACAAGTACTGAAGCACTGAGCCTGACATTGCTTAACATGGGAGGAGAGTTATTCATTTCGCTCAGAGTACAAAGGGAGAGAGACTAACCAGCGTAATCCCCTGTCTTTCACTGAAAGGGGGAACAGTGAGTGTGCAGGAAGAACTAGCAGCGATACGCTGGGTGTGTAAATAAACAAAGCAGAGGTTCTGTGGGTCTGTAAATAAAGCAGAGGTTCTGTGGGTCTGTAAATAAAGTAGAGGTTCTGTGGGTCTGTAAATAAATAAAGCAGGGGTTCTGTGGGTCTGTAAATAAAGCAGAGGTTCTGTGGGTCTGTAAATAAATAAAGCAGGGGTTCTGTGGGTCTGTAAATAAAGCAGAGGTTCTGTGGGTCTGTAAATAAAGCAGGGGTTCTGTGGGTCTGTAAATAAAGCAGAGGTTCTCTGGGTCTGTAAATAAATAAAGCAGAGGTTCTGTGGGTCTGTAAATAAATAAAGCAGAGGTTCTGTGGGTCTGTAAATAAATAAAGCAGAGGTTCTGTGGGTCTGTAAATAAATAAAGCAGAGGTTCTGTGGGTCTGTAAATAAATAAAGCAGAGGTTCTGTGGGTCTGTAAATAAATAAAGCAGGGGTTCTGTGGGTCTGTAAATAAAGCAGAGGTTCTGTGGGTCTGTAAATAAAGCAGGGGTTCTGTGGGTCTGTAAATAAAGCAGAGGTTCTGTGGGTCTGTAAATAAATAAAGCAGAGGTTCTGTGGGTCTGTAAATAAATAAAGCAGAGGTTCTGTGGGTCTGTAAATAAATAAAGCAGGGGTTCTGTGGGTCTGTAAATAAAGCAGAGGTTCTGTGGGTCTGTAAATAAATAAAGCAGAGGTTCTGTGGGTCTGTAAATAAAGCAGGGGTTCTGTGGGTCTGTAAATAAAGCAGAGGTTCTCTGGGTCTGTAAATAAATAAAGCAGAGGTTCTGTGGGTCTGTAAATAAATAAAGCAGAGGTTCTGTGGGTCTGTAAATAAATAAAGCAGAGGTTCTGTGGGTCTGTAAATAAATAAAGCAGAGGTTCTGTGGGTCTGTAAATAAATAAAGCAGAGGTTCTGTGGGTCTGTAAATAAATAAAGCAGGGGTTCTGTGGGTCTGTAAATAAAGCAGAGGTTCTGTGGGTCTGTAAATAAAGCAGGGGTTCTGTGGGTCTGTAAATAAAGCAGAGGTTCTGTGGGTCTGTAAATAAATAAAGCAGAGGTTCTGTGGGTCTGTAAATAAATAAAGCAGAGGTTCTGTGGGTCTGTAAATAAATAAAGCAGGGGTTCTGTGGGTCTGTAAATAAAGCAGGGGTTCTGTGGGTCTGTAAATAAAGCAGAGGTTCTGTGGGTCTGTAAATAAAGCAGAGGTTCTGTGGGTCTGTAAATAAATAAAGCAGAGGTTCTGTGGGTCTGTAAATAAAGCAGAGGTTCTGTGGGTCTGTAAATAAATAGTGGTTCTGTGGGTCTGTAAATAAAGTAGAGGTTCTGTGGGTCTGTAAATAAATAGTGGTTCTGTGGGTCTGTACATAAATAGTGGTTCTGTGGGTCTGTAAATAAAGTAGAGGTTCTGTGGGTCTGTAAATAAATAGTGGTTCTGTGGGTCTGTAAATAAATAGTGGTTCTGTGGGTCTGTAAATAAAGTAGAGGTTCTGTGGGTCTGTAAATAAATAGTGGTTCTGTGGGTCTGTAAATAAAGTAGAGGTTCTGTGGGTCTGTAAATAAATAGTGGTTCCGTGGGTCTGTAAATAAATAGTGGTTCTGTGGGTCTGTAAATAAATAGTGGTTCTGTGGGTCTGTAAATAAATAGTGGTTCTGTGGGTCTGTAAATAAATAAAGTAGAGGTTCTGTGGGTCTGTAAATAAAGTAGAGGTTCTGTGGGTCTGTAAATAAATAGTGGTTCTGTGGGTCTGTAAATAAATAGGGGTTCTGTGGGTCTGTAAATAAATAGTGGTTCTGTGGGTCTGTAAATAAATAGTGGTGCTCAGGACCCTTCCTCCTTTGTGCCAGAATGATTTGGTTAGTGTTTTTTTTACGTTCATTGAATACAATCAGTGTGGTTGTGTGTGATGTAGAGCACACTGTCATTGTACTGTCGCACGTTCATTGAATACAATCAGTGTGGTTGTGTGTGATGTAGAGCACACTGTCATTGTACTGTCGCACATTCATTGAATACAATCGGTGTGGTTGTGTGTGATGTAGAGCACACTGTCATTGTACTGTCGCACGTTCATTGAATACAATCAGTGTGGTTGTGTGTGATGTAGAGCACACTGTCATTGTACTGTCGCACGTTCATTGAATACAATCAGTGTGGTTGTGTGTGATGTAGAGCACACTGTCATTGTACTGTCGCACGTTCATTGAATACAATCAGTGTGGTTGTGTGTGATGTAGAGCACACTGTCATTGTACTGTCGCTGTTTGTGTGATCTAGATCAGGGGGGCTCAACTCCAGTCCTCAAGACCCCCCCAACAGCTTCAGCACAGGTGGTTCATTCTTAAAACCTGACCTGTTGGGGGGTGTTGAGGACTAGAGTTGAGAACCCCTAATCTAGTGCACACTGTGATTGTATGACCCCCGTTTCTATTTGCATTGTTAACGTCTGTAAGTGACACATAAGCCCTGTTTCTATTTGCATTGTTAACGTCTGTAAGTGACACATAAGCCCTGTTTCTATTTGCATTGTTAACGTCTGTAAGTGACACATAAGCCCTGTTTCTATTTGCATTGTTAACGTCTGTAAGTGACACATAAGCCCTGTTTCTATTTGCATTGTTAACGTCTGTAAGTGACACATAAACCCTGTTTGATAGATTGTATGGGTCAGATAACGATTGCAGTCCCAGCTTCTAAATAAAGCTAAGATAGGTTGTCTATAACACAAAGGCAGGCTCCCAGCACTCAAAGAAATAATGAAAAAAACCTTCATGTCAAGACGAGATTTGACTAGAATATAGCCACAAAATAGCAGGGCATATAGTGTATACAGTACTGGTAAAAGTCAGTTTATTAATATAATTCGATATTTGTAAACTGACTTTTGCTATTTCTAGTTCTCCGAGTAGCAGTACAGTATACGCTATATGCCCTGCTATTTTGGGGCTGTATTCTAGTAAAATCTCTTCTTGACATTACGTTTTTTTCAGTATTTCTTTTGAGTGCTGGGTACCTGCCTTTGTGTTATATACAGTATGGTCTCTTAGGAGGGTGTAGGAAGGGAATTCCACGGAGGAGCAATAGAAAGACTTGGACACGGCTACATTTCAGATGCGTGGCTACATTTCAGATGCGTGGCTGCATTTCAGATGCGTGGCTGCATTTCAGATGCGTGGCTACATTTCGGATGCGTGGCTACATTTCGGATGCGTGGCTACATTTCAGATGCGTGGCTACATTTCAGATGCGTGGCTACATTTCAGATGCGTGGCTGCATTTCAGATGCGTGGCTGCATTTCAGATGCGTGGCTGCATTTCAGATGCGTGGCTGCATTTCAGATGCGTGGCTACATTTCGGATGCGTGGCTACATTTCAGATGCGTGGCTACATTTCAGATGCGTGGCTACATTTCAGATGCGTGGCTGCATTTCAGATGCGTGGCTGCATTTCAGATGCGTGGCTACATTTCAGATGCGTGGCTACATTTCAGATGCGTGGCTACATTTCAGATGCGTGGCTGCATTTCAGATGCGTGGCTGCATTTCAGATGCGTGGCTGCATTTCAGATGCGTGGCTGCATTTCAGATGCGTGCATCACAGTCATATTTTATTTTCATTATATTCTTAGCGTGCTGTTTAATCCGTATACTCTCTGTAGGCTGATTGGCCACTGCGTGATGGTACAAATATGGTTCTATTGTGAGGAATAGAGCTGCTTCATTTGCAACAAAACAGTCACAAACAAATAAATCCTGCGTGACATCTTTACACCACGCAATCCTTTTCATATAGCAAACACACATTCAATGCAAAAATAAATGAATTCGTTACACAAACTTTACAGTCACAAAGCAAAACTGAAACTATGACAAATGTGTGCGTGCAGCATCAAACAGCATCAAACAGCATCAGACAGCATCAGACTAACCAAATTACAAAACCAACAGAGTTTCCATCACACCCACTGAATATGTCGCTCCTTTACGGGCACATTCTGCCCGTGCCCCCAACTTCCAGGTTAAATCTATTTATCAAACTCACTTTGCATCTAGTTCAGCTCTAGAGATGAAGCGGTTTCAGCTCTCCAAAGCTTTGTCAAAAAGATGTTTTCAGTTTAGCAGCAAAAAAAAAAACCCAAGAGGCATTTTGCTTTCTGAAAATCAAGAGACTTTAAAAGGGCTCAGTTCCCCGGGCGTGTGACAATGGGGGTGAGGGTCAGTGACCCTATTTGTGCTGTGTTCGCACTGCGTGTATTTGTGAAGCACATTTGGCTCACTTTAAAGGGCCCGGACACGTTTCTGAGCACCGTTCTCTTTAATGACACAAGTGATTATAATATGAGCTGAAGAGCTTTCTTTTACCGTGCCCCGTGTTTGAGATATTTAACAAGAGGTTATGGATATGGCTCATTCATATTTAACCCTTCCTGTGCGTCACCATTCTGCACCCCTCCCTGGCTCTGCCGGGGTTAACCTGTTATCTGCCAGATGGATCAGACTACCGTACAATTTCATTTCAACATATTACACATCCTGATATGAACATATAATACTTCAATATAATATTACACTATATTATAGCCTAATAATTACACATTCCTTTCCTATTGTCTGGTCTTGTTTGTTGCACTTATTGTACAATAATTCCCTGTACTGTGTTGTCTCTCTTGTAAAGCGCCAAGTACAGCTGTGGGCGCTCTATAAATTAAGATATACATACATTTAAACATAAAGAAGCTGCTTGTGATACTAATAACCCTGACCCGACGCCCCGATTCGTACCCTCGTTGCGGGGGGGCGGCAAAGCCAAGAGGTTCCGTTCATGTGGGACAGGATCTTTTCTCCAGCTTTGCGAAAACAAAGCGCTATTGTAAAAACAAAACTGGAAATGGAAACAATAACACGACTTTCATGATCTGTGCCACTGGCGAGGGTATTTCTGCGTGTGTAAAGGGATTTCAGTGGTTATGGTGAAGTCTGGAAACGCTTTTTGGATTACAGGGAATAATTGCAGGCTCATTTCTTGAATTTACCATTTATTACGGAGATGCTTGGGGACTTGTACATATTTGAACTATTATTAGTACGAGTGTATATGTATTTAACATACCAGCAGATCATATACTGTACACTAGGAAATATTATTTAATTGTAGTTCCTTAGTTATATATCTATATATATATATATATATGTATATATATATATATATATATATAAAAGGAACTATATATATATATATATATATATATATATATATATATATATATATATATATATATATATATATATATATATATATATATATATATATGATCCTATATATACTGTTAATCATTATATTGTGATGTCAATTTAATTTAGAGGCTTTCATCAATATTTGTATAGTTTTAGTATTTGTACGTAATTTATTCATAAATGGAGACGAGTATTGTAAACACTTCATGTCCTTTGTACTAAGATTTTATTTTATATTTTTTGTGCATCAAAATTACAGTGCAAAAAAGTAATAGAAACCTTCAGAAAATGCTCTTTTTTATGCATGTATTTTATCTGAATTGTAAGATTATGATCAAATAGAAATGTAGAAGATTTGTACCATGTCCCCCTCATCCTCCCTTTGCTCATCACAATTATTATATTTTGTATCTTTCCCCATTCACCTTTATAATTTATGAACATGTTCAAAATAAACAGAATAATGCGTGTTGTATGTGTGAAGACTTAATATTTACATGGCACACCATTTGTCGTTTGTAAATCATTTTTGACGCCTTCCTCATGTTAAATACTTGATTAATACAATTTACAGTAAAACACAAATATGTGCCGTTCTTATTTACTGTATAACTAGTGCTAGGAAATATCAATTATAAGTGTAGTATTATTTACAATAGCCATACTGGGAAAATAATACATTTGGTTACCTATATAATTTGCCACATTGGATATGCACTGAGACTTCCTTGTTTACTGCTGTATATTTGAGGTCAGTCTCCCAGCATCTCTGCAGTTAGTACAAATAAATATATACATATACTGTATAATACGGAGGGTCCGGGTTTTGAGCTTGCTAAGATTGTGTATTTCTAATTGTTACCTATATAATAAAAACGTCCCTACTGCATCAAATCTACTTTTAGGTTGATACATAATAATAACGACATGTTCTTGTGTAGCGCTGCTAGTTTTACGCAGCGCTTTACAGAGACATTTTGCAGGAACAGGTCCCTGCCCCGTGGAGCTTACAATCTATGTTTGCAACTTATAGCAACTTATTATGGTTTGCAGACTTTTGAGGGTTTACAGCAAGTTGAACGTTGCAGGCGCTTCACACCCTGAAGCATTATATTTTTTTAGTACATGATGGGAACGTAAAAAAAAAAAAGTTAAACAAATATTGCATTATTTTTAAGAATCATCATTGAAAATGTTCAGGTTGTGTACAAAAGTGCATAGCAGCGACACGTACACTGAGATTACTCTGCATCAATCTTGCGCCCAAAAAGTCATTTGATACTTTTGTACTTCCCTACTTAGAAATTAACAACAAATGGCAAATAAAGATAACAGAATATAAAGGGAAACAGAAGCAACCGGAAGTAACGATGGATTTTCTTTGGGGTTTGTTTTTTTTCTCACTATATTAATTAGTCCGTTTTTTTACACAGATTCATTTTTTCCGCTGTCGCACAAGGCCTTGCTTGTTGATTGGAGTTTCGGGATGAAACGCCTGCTCTCGCTGTGCCGCGCAGAAATAAATGACTTAGCCCAATTATCGTAGGAAAATGTCCCACCATGGTGTCTTCCAACCAGGGGAAACAGGCCAGGTTTCCAACAGGAAATATCCGAAATTCCAGTTTGATCTCAAGTTCCCGGACGGTTTATTTATAAAACCTCTGACAATCTCAGCCATCGGGGGAATTAATCCCGAACTGCAGCTATTACTACTCCTGGACACTGCATGTGGCGGTTGAGTTAAATGGCTTGTTTGTCAATCAGAATGACACTCTGAGAAAGGTGGGTGCGAATGCAGATGTTTCATTTTACAGCAGCAAAAAGCACCGCTTCCAGGCCTCTTTATTCACTAAAAATAATAATATTCCTTTCTGTTAAAAAAAGCACAGCTTGCTAGCCCTGCACATATACACACACATAAAAAAACATATATGTGTCTGCTTATTTTGAACATTTTCATAAATTACAACGGTGAATAGGGAAGGACAAGATAATAATAGGGATGAGGAGGACATGCTACAATTCATATACATTAACTATTTGATCATAAATATACAATTCAGATCAAATAAATGTACATATTAACGTTATCAAACTATGACCGTGTGAAGATTCACAGGGGAGCCAAATCTCCCAGAATTTATAATAAGATCCATTTAACAAACTTGTGAGACGCTGCGAAATATGAACTTTGCGCTACTGCATCTAATAGTATATATATATATATATATATATATATATATATGGAAATAGCTGTGTTAGTCCAGTTGCGATAGTGCAGAATAAATGAGTTCTTCAGTATTAGGTGATATATTTTTTATTTGGACAAACAATTTATGACATAGGACAAGCTTTCGAGAGTTTTCCTCTCTTCTTCAGGTCAGCAATACTGGTATACAAAGGTTTCTATGGCTAAAACAGGGATTGGAAAAAAAAAAAAAGGAAGAATAAAGAATTCCAGGCACTGGAAGGGTGTTAAAACAGAGATAAAGAAGGCGAGAATTAAGGAAGGGGGGGGAGAAAGCTATGTAGGGACACAACAGAACCCAAAGACATTTTTTTTTAAATGTACATATGAAATACAATAAATAATTTCGCTTTAAATAAAGAAATGTGTTAGAAAAAAAAATGTATCCACTAAATTTGTTCCCCAGACCCACTCCTAACAATTTAATAAATCCCTGTACGGGATCTCTTTTTATATCTTGTTAATCCAAAAATAAAAAGGTTTCAGGAAACCAAAAAAAGTGACTAGAAATGGCCAAATATACACACACACACACACACACACACACACACACACACACACACACACACTAAGTAATAGGAACTTCATAAAGGAAAAACAAAGTAAAAGCAAGAACCCGTATCATAAATGAATGACATAATAAATACTTCACCCAAACTGAAGTCCGATGAAAGAGACAAAGAGACCCAGTACTGTAAAGCAAATGTTCAGCATATTGTAATCCAAACACAAAACTTTGTTTTTGTTTAGACTACAATATAACACTT
Organism: Ascaphus truei; assembly: GCF_040206685.1. Taxonomy (NCBI): domain Eukaryota; kingdom Metazoa; phylum Chordata; class Amphibia; order Anura; family Ascaphidae; genus Ascaphus; species Ascaphus truei. The sequence continues at coordinate 433,830,276 of NC_134485.1, read as the reverse complement.
TTTTGAACATTTTTTTTTAAACAGTATTGGGTCATTTAAATTGGTTTCGGTGATGTGATAGAGATATACACACACACACACACACACACACACACACACACACACACACACACACACACACACACACACACACACACACACACACACACACACACACACACACTTCATTGCAAAGCTCTCCAGAATAACTGTAAAATAAAACTACTTCCAGGGCTCAGAGATTGCTGCTTTTGTGAATGTTTTCAAAAAACGCCTTTTTAAACCCACTCGAACACCGACATTTCCGAAAAAGAAATAGAACGATGCAATAAGTGGTAGGAGTGACAATATTTATTATTGAAATAATAATAAATTATCCGGTGTTAGAACCAGATACATTCTCCCCGTGTCTTAGCCAGGAGATGGAGGAGGTTTCCATGTCATGCATTAGAATAGATGGGTGTTTGTTTGCAGGCTCCTGACTAAAAAACGCAACAAAACAGCATATCCTCCAAAATATGGAATAACACCGCAAATCTGAACTTTCTTAAAATATCGAACATCTCGTTTGGTACTTTTTTTTAGTTACCTCTTGGAATCATTGAAACGACCTTTCAAGGTTTTGTGAAAGAGCAACATCAAAGCATTCCTAGAAATATCTGAGTCCTGTTTTATCTTTGGAAAATTATCCTTATACAGTAAATCATTTAATAAAGATGGGCTCAAGGGACGGCAAAAACATTACTTTTTATGTGAAAAACCAGCAGACATTTTTTTTACGCTTCGAAACAAGCTGCAAATAAAAGAGACTACTCAGGAATGCAACGGCCCAAAGAACAGGAAGAAAGCTCGGAGAGCGGCAAAACGGCTCTAAAACGGGGACTTTTCTTATCACAAATTGCATCTTTAGTCCGTTTCAATTACTTCTTTAAGAAAAAAAAACAACTTGTTTTTTTTTTGGCAGAGGAAAAAAAAAAAAAAAAGTACATTTTGGCCAATTCTTGTAAATAGTTTTAATCGCTGACAAATAAATCAGTGATGCTTCAAATAAAATAAATAAGTCATTGTCAAAATCAAGTTCATTTTCTGGACAGACTGCCCTTTGAGAGATTTTCACACAAGAGTGATTTGTTTGCCCAATAAATCATATAGTTTATCCTTTCTATCACTTTAGATGAGACATTACTGACTCCCCTTCACACGCTGTCTGTCTGTTTCTTCCTCTTCCAAACATGAACATATTATTTGACTGTTTCTTTCCCAATACTAAGCTTTACAGTGTGTGGGCAATAATCATTTTGTTTTGGAAACTGTATGCCCATTTACTGGAATAAAACAGCGACTTTATTTATATATGCATTTAAAATAAATACTCCTAATATAAACATGCCACGCTCGGACTAACAGGTAAACTACTTGATGGTTCACTTAAAGGATTTAATAACCAAAAGGTGTGTTCATACATTTCTCTCTATATATTGGAATGGGCTCATGTGTTGTGCCATGTCCCAACCAAATGTAAACAAAGTCACAATTTGACAATGATAATTAACCAGTGGCTACAAAATAGAACATTGTCTTAGGGTGTTTTATACCAGGGGGGCTCAACTCAAGCTCCGGCCCCCACCCTCGCCCACCAACTGTCATGTTTTCAGGATATCCCAGCTTCAGCAGGAGGCTCAATCAGCGGTCGACGACTGAACCGCTGATTGAGCCACCTGTGCTGAAACAGGGATATCCTGAAAACCTGACCTGTTGGGGGTGTTGAGGACTGGAGTTGAGCCCCCCTGGTTTATACAAAACAAAGAGAAACTTTTTTTAAATAATTATTTCTACTGAAAGTAGAGCAGTTGGCTTGAAAATAAGAATTGTAAATATATAATTTGGCTTTAAGACCATGTTACCATGAACACTGTAATAGACAGAGTAGTCTGCACACATTTAAGAACAAGGAGTTGGCACAGAAGAAAGTACAGTACATGGTCCGGTCGGTAACCATGGGTTAAAAGGTTTGCTTCAATCCAAAAATTCAAAACAAGTTCGCTAAATGCTAAAAGTCAACAGCCACTGCCTGTTCCGTTCATTCCGATTACTTCCGCTTCCGAAATTGGATTGCACTTTCAAAAACAAGAAACAAAGAAGTCCAGAGCAACATCCAAAGTGACAAAAATACACAGCGAAATACCTACACATCTCTTGAAAAGGGGTAATTTAGTTAAACCCTTTGGCCAAAGCGTATAAGCCTGCGAGCCACATCAAGGCATGACCAGTTCGCATGTCCTAACACTAACTGATTAAAATTCTTATTTACCTCTATAATTAGAGGAAGGATGGTCCTGGCATTGAACCTGTCGCAACCAGCTGCATGAAAAGAAAACCTGCTTACTTGGACAGTGGGGAGGGGCGAGCTTAAACCCTGGGAGGAGCCACTGACCTCCAGTTATCAAACACACAGATCCCCAGAAAGCTCTCAGAAACCCCCCAATTATTTATATATATATAGTCAATGAAATATATATGTATATGTGTCAAAAGGAGTGCTACTGGGCGTGGCTAATTGTATAAAACAAGAAACAAAGATGTCCAGAGCAACATCCAATGTGACAAAAATACACAATGAAATACCTCTATACTGTAATTCTCTTGAAAAAGGGTCATTTAGTTAACCCTTTGGCCAAAGCGTATACTGTAAGCCTGCGAGCCACTTTCAAGGCATGACCAGTTCACAGGACCTAACACTGATAAAAATCCTTATTTACCTCTATAATTAGAGGCAGAATGGTCCTGGCATTGAACCTGTCACAACCAGCTGCATGAAAAGAAAACCTGCTTACTTGGAAAGTGTCTCGCAGGCTTATACACTTTGGCCAAAGGGTTAACTAAATTACCCTTTTTCAAGAGATATATACTGTAGGTATTTCACTGTGTATTTTTGTCACATTGGATGTTGCTCTGGACTTCTTTGTTTATATATAACAATTAAAGCCATTTTGCATTAACTTGTGGTGCCAAAAGTGCGATCAAAACCTCTGCAGGTTTGTAGAACGCATTGGACCGTTGGATGGTGGTAGCAGGGAGGGACCTTCTGCAGGTTTGTAGAACGCATTGGACCGTTAGATGGTGGTAGCAGGGAGGGAACCTCTGCAGGTTTGTAGAACGCATTGGACCGTTGGATGGTGGTAGCAGGGAGGGAACCTCTGCAGGTTTGTAGACCCTCTTGCACCGTTGGATGGTGGTAGCAGGGAGGAAACCTCTGCAGGTTTGTAGACCTTCTTGCACCGTTGGATGGTGGTAGCAGGGAGGAAACCTCTGCAGGTTTGTAGACCTTCTTGCACCGTTGGATGGTGGTAGCAGGGATGAAACCTCTGCAGGTTTGTAGACCTTCTTGCACCGTTGGATGGTGGTAGCAGGGAGGAAACCTCTGCAGGTTTGTAGACCCTCTTGCACCGTTGGATGGCGGTAGCAGGGAGGGAACCTCAGCAGGTTTGTAGACCTTCTTGCACCGTTGGATGGTGGTAGCAGGGAGAGAACCTCTGCAGGTTTGTAGACCTTCTTGCACCGTTGGATGGCGGTAGCAGGGAGAGAACCTCTGCACGTTTGTAGACCTTCTTGCACCGTTGGATGGCGGTAGCAGGGAGAGAAACTCTGCAGGTTTGTAGACCTTCTTGCACCGTTGGATGGTGGTAGCAGGGAGAGAACCTCTGCAGGTTTGTAGACCTTCTTGCACCATTGGATGGTGGTAGCAGGGAGGGAACCTCTGCAGGTTTGTAGACCTTCTTGCACCGTTGGATGGTGGTAGCAGGGAGAGAACCTCTGCAGGTTTGTAGACCTTCTTGGACCGTTGGATGGTGGTAGCAGGGAGGGAAGCTCTGCAGGTTTGTAGACCTTCTTGGACCGTTGGATGGTGGTAGCAGGGAGGAAACCTCTGCAGGTTTATACCTCAGTACTGGGACCCAACAAAATGGTCATAAACAGTAAATTGTAGGGAAGAGAATGCAGTGCCACTAGCTTTTATTTCTAAAATTGTCACCTACTTTACTCCCTTGTACCTCTTACTGCACCCTACAGTGCACAGTGGGGATATCCATTAAAGTGTGATAGTGCTGATTGGGGCACAATTGCACAGAACCTCCTATGGAAGTCAATGGGAGTTTCCACGTGTTAGTGCTTAATGAATATCACCCTACCCCCAATAACTATTATTACATGAAACTGATTCCAAGCCGTTATATAGAGTAGTGCCGGGCTGCCACCCCAGCACAGGAACACGGATTTGCAGCATGTGCCTATTTTGCTAAACTTATAGGCAATAAAATCTCTGGATCTGAGCAGCTGTAAATCTCCCCAGGCGGACACACAGAGAAGAAATGTATGAAATAACAAGCAAGTTTCTAGCGCAACACAGGCTGCAAACAATGGGCTTCTTTCAAATGACGACTATTAGTTATCATTTTAATCAGTAGAAACTGGTACAGACACCAATTGCTCTTATAGTTAGAGCCAAACATTGCTTTGTGCCCTACAGAATATATATATATGTGTATATATGTCACAGATTCATGTTGCTCTGCGTGTTGAACATTTCCAGGAACCCATTGCTCTGTATGCTTTAAAATGTACATTATTCTACAATTAGCTCCAGGTCCCATATAAAGTTACTTAAGTGTTAACAACAGAGCAGCATCAGTTGCACAGGACGACGCTCCGACCCACAGAGGGGAGCGCTGCTCCGCAGGCCTCGCTGGCGGTGAAGTGGTTAATAAGCAGAGAGATGTTTTTCCCATTACTTTTAAAGCCATTTTATGACCTGCTTCGTACCCTATAAATAACACCCTCGGCAGCGGACACAATGCTAAACTTACAAATCGTATACTTAGATTTACCGGGATTAAACTCTGACCAGCCCAGAGCAGCTCTGTGGCAGAACTTCACACATCAATTATACGCCTCGGCTCTTGGACAGCTGGACAGCAAACACACTGTTTGGCCATCAGGTTTTCCAGCAGGTTAATTTATCGTTTTCATTTTTCTAAGGGCACAGGGACATTTCTTTTTATGGTCGCCTTGGGTTTTCTTTTTTAATCTGTTCCTTTAACTCCATCGCTGCGGAAGAGAAAGGCGCAGAGCCCTGCAGAGAACGACCTTCCCCCCGGGCCGCAGCTTCCCCGGAGGAGGCCCCCTCTGCTACTTCCCCTTACCAGGCTCATTTCTCCGCCGTAGCCCCCAAATAAGCCTCTGTGTTTTCACAGGGCTTCATTACATTGTTGTATCAGGGTTAAGGGAAGTAAAACCTCTCTGAACAGGTGTAAAATATTACCAGTCGTGTGTATTTCAATAAGTCTCCAAAACAGAGAGATGCGAGTGTGAAAAAGGGGCGAAACTATCACACAACACACAACTTTGGAGGGGTAGTTAGCAGCAAAATAGGATATTTAGAGAGTCAAACACATACTGGTTTTTTTCCCCATTAATCAGATTTTAAGAATGTTTTTTTGCTTTGTCTTCCTGATCACGTACAGAAATCCCCCGGCAGATTTCCATTTAAGAGAAATATGTCATGTCAAATATTGTTAAGGGGTGTCTCTGCTGAGACAGAAACCCGCGTGTCTGCCCCAGGCTGGCACTACCCATTAGCAGGTATTACGGGCATGGAAAGGGTTAAATGTCAGGGCTTTAAAATGCGTGGGACACAGCAACTAAACGCGGCACAACGTTAGTGCTGGAGAAGCAATCAAAGATACACTTTGGGGCTAATTCAATCAAAAACGGAGCGGACCGTTTCCGCTGAAAGTCCCCACTAACGCCAGTGTAACTTTTGGGCTGAAAACAGCAGGAACGGTCGCTGTGGTCTTTATTAAATTAGCCAAATACAATGTGCAATGCAATTCAGACACATCAAACTATGCTGGGTGTTCCTTGTTAATTTGGCAAAGAAGGGTGGGTAGCCATTATAGAGGGAGAGGGAGTGGGGGGGGCATGAAACCTTTTATTCGACCAACAAGTAGTTGATATGTTACGAGCTGTCACACTTCTTCGTTGGGTCTGGCAGAGGGGGAGGAGAATAAAATATCACAAATGTATCTAGATAGGAAGAGGATAAAATATCACAATATATCTAGATAGGCGGAGAGGGAGGAGGATAAAATATCACAAATATATCTAGAGAGGCAGAGGAGGAGGATAACATATCACAAATATATCTAGATAGGCAGAGGAGGAGGATAACATATCACAAATATATCTAGATAGGCAGAGGAGGAGGATAACATATCACAATATATCTAGATAGGCAGAGGAGGAGGATAAAATATCACAAATTGTATTGTATTGTATGTCTTTATTTATATAGCGCCAAAAGTGTACTCAGCGCTTCACAAAGAATACAGTAAAGGGAATTTTAAAAATACAATAAGTGCAACAAAATCAGACAATAGGAAAGGAAATCCCTGCCCCGAAGAGCTTACAATCTAAGAGGTTTGAGGGGAAACTTACAGAGACAGCAGCTGAGGGAATAAGTGCTGTAGATGGGTGTGCTTGGCCACAATGGGTGGTATAAGTGACTGTGGGACAGTAGCCACGAGTGCAGGCTATTGGGATGCTTGATTTGTGGGGCAAGTTTTCAGGTTAGTCAGTGTTAAATGAAAAGGTTAACACCATTTACAGGGGAAGAGATGGCAGGGAGGCGTGGGTGAGAGCAGGTGTGTGTCTGGCTTCAGGCTTAGGGGAGATCCCCAGCAGCAGGAAGAAGTAGATAGAGGGTGTGAATAGAGGATTTGTGTGGGTGTTTTTTTATTGAGGGTTGTTGGGAGAGAGGTGTATAAATAATGGTGCAGTGGGGAGTGGGGATGTTGGAGAGAACAGGGACATTCACCAAGGAGTGACGAAACAGTAAACTGAAAAAGCAATAGGGAGGGCATAGTGAGATACAGGAGGAGAAACTTCCCAGGTACTGGAGGATAGGAAGAGTACAAAGAATCACAGCTTTTAGAAAGTAAAGTTCTCACAGCTGTAAAGTTTTTGTTCAGTCCAGATCTTCCTCAAATGTTCACCTCCAAGATTAACTCTGCCACACACTTAAATGTTACACTTTGATGTTACACAGCAATATGGCTCACAGCCAAGGTATCCTGCTTTAAGTGATCTAAAACACAGTCACATTGATTAACAATTAAGGGAGGGGTCTGCCTAATCAACTCAGACACATACCAAATTGTTAATTACATTTTAAGATCTTGCAAATTGATTGAAGGAGACATACCAATTAATACATTTTAAAATCTGTAGCAATTGATAGTAGAATCCAGCTCAGACAAATACCAATTAATAATATATCTACATGGGCAGAGGAGGAGGATAAAATATCACAGATATATCTAGATAGGCAGAGGAGGAGACGGATAATGAAGCATATAGCCTTGTGAAGTATCAGTTAACATGACTGCTGTTTTGCACATAAACACGCTAGCTACAATTACCGCAATTCCTCCCTTTAACAATATTTCTGATATATCGGAGTAGTTTCTGCACACGATTAACTTAGAGAACAGGAAGTCCGTTCAGGGAAAATAACACCGCTCCTCTGTCAGTAACTGCAGCGTTTATCTCACAGATTTAACCCTGCGTAATAAAGCGTTACATTTAACACCTTCACTACCAGTCAGTACAGAAACTCCAGCGCAACTTCAAGGCAACAAGCAGCAGTTCACATGGCAAACTCTGCCTTTTTACTGCCACTAACCCGGGTATAGTTTTATTGGTGTTGTATATTTTCCTAATACCATGCCATTTTTATCATTAATCACAATGACAACAATTTTTTTTTTTTTTAGCATCATCAGAAACTTTTAAAACAGAAAACAGGGCCCTCAGCACATGATCCCACAAAAAAGCGGGTCGTTTAAAAATGGCATCAACAAAGCATGCCTCCTCTCCAACTCAAAGCGTTGTGAGGTCATGTGTCCACCGCAGCAACAAGACACTAAAGACAGTCTGGTTTGTACTGTACATAGCACTGAATACAAAACGTTGCGGGTTCATGGGTAATCACGGTATATACACAAAGAGATGCTACCTACCGCTCACTATTACAGAATTAAAGTAGTATTGGAGTACATCGGGTGCATAATGGAACAATGATACATTATTTACAAAAAGGTACGAGGAGGTTCTGTTCTGGCTGACATATTCAATCTGTCAGTGGTGACATTGGATACCGAGGCTGGAGCCTCATTACTCCAAGTTCTCTTGTTGAGTATAGTGTCGCACACTTAGAACGCTTCTTGATCTGTGCTATTTACCACAGTTGAGTTGGTTTCACAGGGTCAGCGCTTTGATGGGTACGCGAAACGTACGTCGGTTTTATGACGTCACTCTGGTGACACCGGTGGAGGGAGCGACGGATCGGCGAGCTGAGCACACACAGCTCAGGTCGTATGGCGATTTTCAGTCATTTTAATACATAGCGTACCATATGCAGTGGTAGCGTTCATTACTCACACCACTGAGCAAGTGTGATCATTGTGGGTGATTTGCAATGTAACACAGGGATTGTGGCTATATGCTGATGTATATACTGTATATGGTTAAAGATGTAATACATGCTATCTACCTAGCAATTCGCATTATTGTTGATATAATTGTATCTCTGATAACAATGAAACTTCATGGATTATACATATATACTGCCATTGAGTATATATGTATACTCTTATTAAGAAAACACTGCAGAATAATATTTTTTCAGAGATCACCTTAAAATATACCATACCATTTATATGGAAATGTACTTCTTTGAAACACAAACTTGGTTCATAACAGGTTTTGATTTTTGACAAAATTAACAACCAATGAGTTTATTGAAATATGCTGGAGCACAGCAGGTTGGTGTTTATAATTACTAACAACCATCTGCAGCTGTTGATTGATTAAAATAGCAACAATACTGTGGTGAAGGCTGCGCTTATAGTGCCGGCGACGTGACATCGCTCCAAAACAAAACAATGGACTCCGTCGCGAGCGCTTATAGTAAGCGCGACGGGCGACGGAGCGACCAAAAATTTGGAAGCCGAGGAAATTTGATTTTTCAGAGATTGTCGCCACATGTGACTGACTCTGAACCAATTAATGACCCCGTCGCTAGCGACGTCGCTGAAAGTTAAATTATAACTTTCGCGGGTTGGGACAGCGACGGGTGACGTCATCGGCCACGTCGCCAGCACTATAAGCGTGGCCTAAGTCAGGGGGGTGCAAACTTTTTTCCCTGCGCCCCCCTGCCGGCGGTACCCTCTCTTCCGCGCCCCCCCTAACCACCATTGACCCGCCCTCCGGCGTCATGACGCCGCGTTGCCATGGCGACGCAAGAAGGAAGCCGCCGGAGTCACGGGTAAGTATGGTTTACAGAGGCCCTGCAGCTCCCCGGGCACTTAATTTAAGTGCCTTCGGGAAGCGCGCGGGGCCTCTGTAAACCCCGCGCCCCCCCACCGGCAGTCTCGCGCCCCCCCTGGGGGTCGCGCCCCACAGTTTGCGCACCGCTGGCCTAAGTCATGGGTGTGATCAGGTTTAAACATAGTCATTTGCAACGGTTGCCTCTATACAACAAAGCAACATAAGTCGCAACTATGTTTGGTACATGGACATTGCCTATTGGGCTCTATGCTGAAGCATCCACATGTGACTTAAATGCGATTTAGCTTTCTGGTTAGCATGTACACTACTTTCACTAAATTATTAAAATAATAGTTAGGACACAGCCTGGTGATCCCAAAACACCATGACCCCCACCCCTACAGGCGTTACCTTTTCTCCCACCCCTATAGACGTTACTCAGCGCACGTCTTGCCCCGTCCGACCAAGCGCAGAGAGGATAAAAACCGAAGAACAGCGTTTGCAAATCATTCATCCCTCATTATGACGTCACACTTTCATGCTGGATTTCGGCGGCCCGCATTATAAAAACTTACACATGGTAACCCTAAGGTAAAAGTGGTGCAATGCTATGGTGCAAAAATCGGCAGCACGAGTATTACAGAAACAAAATCCCACTGAAATCCACAGCGGTTTTTCTTCAGTACATCTGGGCAGGGTGTTTTGTCCCAGAATTGCCCCACTTTTCATTGATAAAAAGACATTAATGTCTATGGGAGAAGTCGAGTAAAAACGCTGACTCTGCAGACAATGACCTTGGGCAAGTCACTTTATCTCCCTGTGCCTCAGGCACCAAAATCAGTGTCATCTGGGCAGGGACAGTGTCTGTAACATTCCATGTGCTGTGTACCGCGCGCTGCACTGTAATGGTGACGCGCTATATGAAAAAAAGGGCGACATGAAAGTTATTATTATTATTAACTAGCTGAGAGACCCGGCGTTGCCCGGGATGTAATGTTCCCGCTCCTCTATCTCTCCTCTCTCCTCCCCCCTCTCTCTGTTTGTCCCCCATTCAATCCAGTCCCCCCCCTCCCTCCTTTACAGCTTTGTTTGTCCCCCTTTACAGCTTCATGCAGTGTGTGTGCGTCAGTCATTGTGTGTGCGTCAGTCAGTCATTGTGTGTGCGTCAGTCAGTCACTGTGTGTGTGCGCGCGCGAGTCTGACGCAGAAACTCAAACACATACACACACAGACTGACTGACTGACACACACACACAGTCAGTGTGTGCGTGTGTGTGTGCCTCAGTCAGTGTGTGCGTGCGTGTGCGCCTCAGTCAGTTTGTGTGTGCGGCAGTCAGTGTTTGTGTGCGCGTCAGTCAGTGTGTGCGTGCGTGCGGCAGTCAGTCAGTGTGTGTGTGTGTCAGTCACTGTGTGTGTGTGTGTGTGGGAGGGGGGGGGGGTGTGCGTGCGCGCGTGCGTCAGTCAATGTGTGTGTCAGTCAGTGTGTGTGTTTGTCAGTCAGTGTGTGTGTGTGTGTGTGTGTCAGTCATTGTGTGTGTGTGTGTCAGTCAGTCAGTGTCAGTCAGTGTGTGTGTGTGTGTGTGTGAGTGCGTCAGGGTGTGTGTGCGTGTGGCTGTCAAGGGTTGATTGCGTGCGGCTGTCAGGGGTTGTGTGCGTGTGCCAGTCAGTGTGTGCATGCGTCAGTCAGTGTGTGTGTGTGTGCGTGCGTCAGTCAGTGTGTGTGCGTGCGTGCGTGCATCAGGCAGGGTTTGTGTGCATGCGCCAGTCAGGGTTTGTGTGGGTGCGTCAGTCAGGGTGTGTGCGTGCGTCAGTCAGGGTGTGTGCGTGCGTCAGTCAGGGTTTGTGTGCGTGCGGCAGTCAAAGGGCAGACGCAGGGGGGGGTGAAGGGCAGGCGTGGGGGGGTGAAGGGCAGGCGTGGGGGTGGGGTGAAGGGCAGGCGGGGGGATGGGGTGAAGGGCAGGCGGGGGGGTGGGGTGAAGGGCAGGCGGGGGGGGGTGAAGGGCAGGGGTAGGGGGGGTGAAGGGCAGGGGTAGGGGGGGTGAAGGGCAGGGGTAGTGGGGGGGTGAAGGGCAGGGGTAGGGGGGGGTGAAGGGCAGGGGTAGGGGGGGTGAAGGGCAGGGGTAGGGGGGGTGAAGGGCAGGGGTAGGCGTGGGTGAAGGGCAGGGGTGAAGGGCAGGGGTAGGGGGCGGGGGTGAAGGGTAGGGGCGGGGGTGAAGGGTAGGGGCGGGGGTGAAGGGCAGGGGCGGGGGTGAAGGGCAGGGGTGGGGGGGGTGAAGGGCAGGGGTGAAGTGTAGGGGTGGGGGGGGTGAAGGCAGGGGTGGGGTGGGGGGGGGGGGGTGAAGGTAGGGTGGGGTGAAGGGCAGAGGTAGGGGTGGTGAAGGGCAGGGGTAGGGGGGGTGAAGGGCAGGGGTAGGGGGGGGTGAAGGGCAGGGGTAGGGGGGGGTGAAGGGCAGGGGTAGGGGGGGTGAAGGGCAGGGGTAGGGGGGGGTGAAGGGATGGGGTAGGGGGGTGAAGGGCACGGGTAGGGGGGGTGAAGGGCACGGGTAGGGGGGTGAAGGGCACGGGTAGGGGGGGATGAAGGGCAGGGGTAGGGGTGAAGGGCAGGGGTAGGGGGGGTGAAGGGCAGGGGTAGGGGGGGTGAAGGGCAGGGGTAGGGGGGGTGAAGGGCAGGGGTAGGGGGGGTGAAGGGCAGGGGTAGGGCATGAAAGTGAAGCACAAATTGTTGGCAGGAGTAAAATGTCCACACACACACACATCCGAGGAGGCTGCTTGGCCCCCCCAGCGGGCGGGGAGTTAAGGTAGCGCCGGGGAGTTAAGGGAGCGCCGGGGAGTTAAGGGAGCGCCGTGGAGTTAAGGGAGCGCCGGGGAGATAAGGGAGCGCCGGGGAGTTAAGGGAGCGCCGGGGAGTTAAGGGAGCGCCAGGGAGTTAAGAGAGCGGCAGGGAGTTAAGGTAGCGCCGGGGAGTTAAGGTAGCGCCGGGGAGTTAAGGGAGCGTTGGCGGCTGGGGTAGGAGGGCCGTGCCGCGCTTACCCTCCGTGTTTCCGGGAGCCGGTTGAGAGCGAGGGGGGAGGAACCTGCAGTTGGCGGCAGGGGCAGGAGGGCCGCGCTTCCCCTCCGTCCAGGAGCCGGTGCAGGGCGGCGCACGTGATGGGGCGGGGGGGACAGAGGGGTGTGTGTGTGTGTGTGTCCCCTTTGGCCCGTCACTCCGCCTCAGGCCAAAGAGAGGTGTGCGGGGGCGGGCGGCCCAAGGGAGCAATCTCATTGGCCTGGCCCAAGGTCCAATGGGATTGCCGCTAGGGACACAGGGAGGGACACAGGGAGGGACATACAGACATAGCCACATAGGACGCTTTCAGAAATATATAGTAGATGTACCACGCACTTTGTTCCACTTTTTGCCCCAAGTGAGGCATCTTGTGATTGGGGGAGTGTTAAACAGAGGAGTCCAGGAGGAGTCACATGACACAGATTAGAATGACATGCATCAGTGACGCTATTGAAACTACATACTGTACTTGAGTCTGAAAACTTTGCAAATCAATGCAGAAAACTCAGAGAAGACCTGTAACCCTTACAGAGCTGTAGGGTTAACAATACATCAACATGCATATACTGAATCCAAATAATGTTATCCTGCTTGTTTCTCAGAACTCCCCAACCTGATTCCCGCTCTGTGAAACTGAACACGCAGAATCTGGGGGCGGACATGCAAATGAGCACATTAAACATGCTACTTACATCTCAAACATATTTCATGTATGTGTTACTCTTGTTAAGCATGTTAGGAAAAGAAGAAGCATGACACAGATCAGTACACGGGGGAGATTGGGCCAAATGAGACTGGCTGCAGAGTTGAAACATACAGAAGACAAGAAGAATGTGACACAGTGGGAGAGGTCTCCAGGCGCTCTTGGTGTATTTTCAATACAAAAATAGTGTTTATTTTACATTTAAAAAAAATAAAGTTTCGTCCCTAAAGGCGTTCATCGTGGCTGAAACGTTGTTTTTTCTTTATGTAAAATAAACACTATTTTGTGCTGAAAATACAGCTCGGTGCGCCTGGAGACCTCTCCCCTATATGGATGTGTGACAGGTGCTGCACGGTCTCTGGACGCGCCCGGTAACCACTTTCTAATATATTATTATATGCCCTTAACGAATCATTTCTGGTGTGCAGTACCTTTACTTTTTAGTTGAAGCATTTGATTAATCTCCTAATAATATGCACCATAATATGGTAACTCTTCCTATAGCCACCACCGCACCAAGTTACAACCTGTCCCAATGCACATATAAAGTGCCTGACTAAGCACGGTACATGTACCGGTAAAACGGCGCGCCATGCACCTTTACACGCAGCTCACTCAGCTTCCAGGTGCCTTTTTCATTGGCGTTTCCCATGTGCTAAATTGTGTTGCACCCAGCAGCTAGTACATAGGCAACGTTACCATAGCAACATGCCGTCACATTTCCATGGTAACGCGATGCCGCAGCGCCATTTGACGCCACAATGCAAAAGGAGGGCGGAACAAAAGAGGAGGCACCAAGGTAAGTGCCTATGTGCGGCAGGTTTGTAAATTCACCACTGTACATAGGGTTACCAACGGTCCCACCATTACAGGGACTGCCCGAAATGTGCAGGGGACGTCCCAACTGCAGCGGCTCAGCAGTATGTCGCACTTGTACAGTCCAGTCTGACGTAAACAAGCAAAGATACAGTATTTGAGGTATTTGTGAAGTAAAACGAAAAGAATTATGCTAAAACTCTAGGGGGACATGGTATAAGCAGTGCACATGTATATATGTTACCATCCAAGTGGTAAATGTCATCACACCTTTAATTGTTTACACAAGTAGTGAGAGCGCAGGCAATGGCCAACTCCTAAAACTCTTGATGCATCTATCTCCCTTCAGGGATAGGCCATTTTTGTTATTATATATTTAAGACTCTTACCATTTATGCTGTATCCCAAGCCCACCCTAGTTGGTAAAATTTGCCCCTCCCCCTCTATGCTTATTCTTATTGCTGGCATCTACCACCCTCCTAAAGCCCCACTGCAATCCCTGGCTAATAGCACTCATTGTCTGGGCACAATTTCCTCTCTGAATGAGAAGAGTGAGCTGTTAGTTCTTTGGGATTTCAACCTCAATTGGCTTGACCCCAAAAACAACAAAATCTGAACACAATTCAAGTCACTAAATTTAACCCAACTAATTTCCCAACCCACATGGACAAATCTAAAATCTGGCAACCATTCCCTGCTAGGTTGGATTCTGTACCCTTGTCCCAACTGAATCAAATCCTGTGGTAACCTACCTGACATTTTCAGTGACCATGCAGTAGTGTACTGTGTAAGCAAAATCAGATCTCCCCAATCTAGCCCTAAAGTTCTCCTCACTAGAACATCTAGAAAGTTTAACCCACAACAGTTTATGGCTGACCTTACTGTCACGGTAGCTTGTGACAGGTTGTAATTTACACCAAAACTATATATAAATATATATATATATACCTGGGTTTGAACTGGAACGAGACTTAGATATATTAAATATAATTTATTCCTTGATAAAGGTGAACACAGCAGATTATACAATAACAGCAAAATATAGACACTTACTTAAAGATTATGGCAAGAAAGCCATCAGGATTACAGACTGGCCACTTCTCCCATATTTCAGTTGACATCACAGCAAAACAGGCAGGACACATGCATGGCATTTCTTCTCAGCAATCAAGATGGTATAGCACAACAACAGGCCTGATGACATGCAGGCATGAAGATCATTTGCATGAAGAACAATGAAGAACCATGAAGCACTTTGCATGAACAACATGGGTAAAGGGTGGCTTTGACTTATATACTATGTCAAACTCATCTCTTTAACCCTAGGTGCCGCGACGGCTAGCAAAAAGTCTTTGAAGCTCTTTTGGCTTCCATTGAAGTGTGAATTACCACATTTACAAAAACATCCACTTCCCTTGGTCCCTAGGCCAAGCATAAACAATTAGCAATTTGGTCTTTGATGACCAGGCTTGTAAATTCTAGCCTTTCCTGCTCATCACAACAGGGGTTCCTCAGAACTCAACCAAAATTTCATATTTACTGCAAATCATTGCCTAACTCCCGTTCCGTAATACCTACAAGCAGAGGAGACCTATTAATACATCCCGTCCCACCTGACGCTCGCAGAGAGACCCAACATTACAGTGTAATATGAAAATTAATAGAGATATTAATATCTGGCATTTAGCAGCAGTTACATATACAGTGTTTAGATTAAAAAAGATATGCTAAATCCCACGAATACAAATATGTAGCTCTTAGCCGGTTCCGCCAAGGACATCTCATAATATTCTTATATTTAATAAAGTTACTCATTTTGATTTTCTGCTGGGGGTAGCCCCACCCTGGCCCCATCAATAAAACCTTTTGAAGTAGGCTTGTAGCTTCTCGCATAAACAATTAGGTCATTACCTGTTGATCACTAGGTGTCACACCTCTCTGTTGATATACACTTCCAGTGAGGAAGCTTGCATATCAAACGTGAATAGACTCATATGAGGCACCATTTGGTCCTGGTACGCATTACAAAGGCAGGCAGAGGTAGTTAGCATTTGGCCTGTACCTTGTAAGACTGCAAAAAGTCACTTTATCAAAAATATATGTTCCTCTTATGACAAAGTTATATTTTTAATATGTGTGTACTTGGGGGGTGACCCGGAGGCTGTACCCCCAAGGCTCAGGGTCCTGGCTTACTCCGTTACCAAATTACCAGTTTTCAGGTAACTGTTTATTCAGCACTGCATATAAGATTAACCCCTTAAGTCCCAGTGGGTGGGTTATGCAGACACTGACCCAGCAACAATACATTTTACACAGGGGAATAAGCATTTTCATGTTATAACAAGGGTTAAATCACATTTCTGGACCTCAGCCCAGTTAACCCCTTGTCTCCCTGACGAGGTTAGAGGGGGGCCCTTGGGGAGTAACCCCGTTAATCCCGGGCCAAACCCTCACTATCGTCACACTTACCAACTGCCCTTGGTACAGAATCGACTTAATACTTGACCACGATTCTGCGCTTGATTATTTCCAATCTGAGTTCTTAAAACTCTATGATACCCATGTTCCACTACGCAGAATAAAATTACGGGGGGCCCACCTTCTGCGGGTTACGACTGACCTTATAGCACTCTACCAGTTCAGGGATGCCTTGTGGAAAAGCTACAAAGTAACTGGCACTACCAAGGATCTTAAAAACTACAGATGCCTGCGGAACATGTGCACAAGGCAAACAAGACCAGCAAAAGCCCAATATTACTCTGACAAGCTTCACCAGAATACAGTACATCAAATCCAGCAAACGTCTGGAAGGTTATCAACAATATATTCCATACTTCTAGCCATCAATAACCATTGTATATCAAAAAGGATGATACAGTACTACACTGACAAATCCCACTGACATTGCAAATGCATTCAATGATTACTTTGTGGGGTGTGCTACTTCCCATCTATCAAAGCGCAACCCGAACTGCAACCATGAAGCTCAACCTGGGAGTACCCCTATATCAACCCCCCCAACAGTGTATTGTATGTCTTTATTTATATAACGCCATTAATGTACATAGCTAATACACGTGGTAATCAAATAAATAACAGATAATATAAATAACAGGTCATGGGAATAAGTGCTTCAGACATAAGAGTAACATTAAGGAAGAGGAGCTTACAGTCTAATTGGTAGGTAGGGAGAACGTACAGAGACAGTAGGAGGGAGTTCTGGTAAGTGCGTCTGCAGGGGGCCAAGCTTTATGTATCATGTGTTCAGAATATCCACAGTGCTATTCATATGCTTCTTTAAGCAAATGTGTATTAAGGTGCTTACAATTTTCCATTTGTCTCCGTATCGAAAGAGGAGATCACACAGGGGATCCTAACATTGAAACTAAACAGCCAGAACATACCTAAACTGTACCAGATATGGACTTCACACATATTATTGGCCACCAGGTGCAGACTCGCGAACTTCTGGCACAAGGAAGGACCTCCACTGTGATTTTACAAACACTGAGAGAAGTTCATATTCCGCAGCGTCTCACAAGTCCCTTACATGGATCTTATTATAAATTCGGTGAGATTTGGCTTCCCTGGGAATCTTCACACTATGTCACAGAGGGGTTTTGTCACTTTTTTACCCACCGTAACTGATATAATGTGTGGATGAAACTTCACAGTAGTGCAATGGAGACTCCGTTGACCTGAGTTTCTCCCACTTCTGCTCTGTCTAACATGCCCTTCCCTCTCCCTGATCATCACCTTCTAACCTTTAACCTCACTTTACCCTCTGCACCCTGCAGATCACCTAGTTCCACACGCACATACAGAAGCCTACATATTCTACACCCCCGCTTATTGTCCTCATCTTTACATCCTCTCCTCTCGCCCATCACTACCCTTTCCTAGCAACCTCTCTATAGGACAGTATACTTTCATCAGCCTTAGGCCGAGTCCATAGACGGACAGGCCGTGCTGAGGCGTGGGGACGCTCCGCGCTGAGCCCCTGCATCCTCAATGAGGATGCCTTGAGAGGGGGCTCACGCGAGCGTCCGCAGGCGTGCTGACGAGTTGGAGGTTTCAGCCGAGCGCCAAGCTGTTTTTCAGCGCTCTGTCGGCTGAAAACCTCCAATCACAGCACAGCAGCGTCAACGTCACGGCGCTGTGACGTCGGCGCCGTGACATTGACGTCAGTGCGTCGCGGGTGATTGGCCCAGCGACGTCACTGCCCCGCCTCCAACCACCTCCCCCCGGCTCCCTTTGCGCACGCTGGCTCGCCTGCAAGTCCGTGCAATCGCGCTGACTGAAGCAGGCGAGCCTCAGCGTTAGCGCGCCTCCGCTCTCCCCACCCCTCTATGGCCCGGGCCTAAGACAAGATGGCTCCTGCCATCACACGTTCTCCCCGATAATGTAAGCCACGAGCATGGCACACCCACTTTACCTGCTTCCGCCAAAACTGATCTCACACTGCGGTACGTTACTGGAGGAGATCCCGCTCTAAAGCCAAATTCCTCCACTATATGTGTATACTCTCCTCCTATAACACTGCACTTTACCTTGCCAAGCAAACTTAGTTTTCTTCACTCATACTAGGGGCCTCATGCAGAGAGCAGCGCTATTTACAATCTCGCCATTTTCCGGCGAAAATCGTGCAAAAAACAGCTGAAAATGGAGAGGTAGGAAAAAAGCGCCATTTTTTTTTTTCTATTTGAAAATCTCGCCGCGCGGCTGGCGAGAAACTACATCTCGCCAGTCTGAAAAATATCCAAATTCAGAAAGGCGCGCTCGCCATCTAGCGGCTGTTTTTGGCGCGATTTTCTTCAATTTTCTCCGCCAACTAAAGTTGGCAAGAAGCAGGAGCTCGCCGGCTATAGGGGGGAAAAAAAATGCGCGATTTTTTTTTTCTCCCTTTCAGCTGCGCGCATCTCCTCGTTTACAATTCTCCACATGCAGTAATGCTAAAAATAGCGGATTTCGCCCATTTCTGCATATGGAGAATAAAACTCTCCATTAAAGCTACTTTTTCTTAAACTCTCCAATTATTACTACCACTGCTCTCTGCATAGGCCCCTAAGTCTGTTCTCTAGCCCTCAATGCCTATTCGCTACCTTAACTCTCTTCACTGCCCCCCTACACCTGCCCCCCTCCTACCCTCACAGCCCAATAAATTGCCACCTACTTCACAGATATGATGACATCTGTGCGTCATTCTGTTGATGTAATATACAGAACTCTGACCCCCTCCCCCATTATATAGCGCTCCCGAGTATGTATTTACATACAAACGATCATATTAATGAGTGTGACGCCGTAATGTAACAGGAAATGACTGGCACAGAAAGGGTTAATAACACCCAGCACCCCCCTGTAATTACCTCCTGCACCCCCTCCCCCCTGTAATTACCTCCTGCACCCCCCCCTGTAATTACCTCCTGCACCCCCTCCCCCCTGTAATTACCTCCTGCACCCCCTCCCCCCTGTAATTACCTCCTGCACCCCCCCCTGTAATTACCTCCTGCACCCCCCCCTGTAATTACCTCCTGCACCCCCTCCCCCCTGTAATTACCTCCTGCACCCCCTCCCCCCTGTAATTACCTCCGGCACCCCCTCCCCCCTGTAATTACCTCCTGCACCCCCTCCCCCCTGTAATTACCTCCTGCACCCCCTCCCCCCTGTAATTACCTCCTGCACCCCCCCCTGTAATTACCTCCTGCACCCCCTCCCCCCTGTAATTACCTCCTGCACCCCCCCCCTGTAATTACCTCCTGCACCCCCTCCCCCTGTAATTACCTCCTGCACCCCCCCCCCCCGTAATTACCTCCTGCACCCCCCCTGTAATTACCTCCTGCACCCCCTCCCCCCTGTAATTACCTCCTGCACCCCCCCCCCCCCCCCTGTAATTACCTCCTGCACCGGGGCGCAGATCAGGCCGGACTCCCAGCCCCGGGATCCCGCGTTGGCCGCGGACACGGCGCTCTTCCCCCGCTTGGGGCCCATCCTGTATCCGGGACTCTGCGTCTCAGGCGCAATGTGTCAGTGCGGGAGCCGGTGCAGCGCAATGTGTCAGTGCGGGAGCCGGGGCCGCTTCTCGGCGCAGCGCAATGTGTCAGTGCAGGAGCCGGTGCAGCGCAATGTGTCAGTGCGGGAGCCGGTGCAGCGCAATGTGTCAGTGCGGGAGCCGGGGCCGCTTCTCGGTGCAGCGCAATCCGAAGTTTGTTTGAAGCCGGTGGACGCCGTCTGGTTGCCAAGCAACGGCGCCGTCACCAACGTGACGTCACAGAGACAAGCGGGCACCTCCCACTCTCTGCTCCTCCTCCCAGTGTCACTCCCTGCAACCTCCCAGTGTCACTCCCTGCATCCTCCCAGTGTCACTCCCTGCAACCTCCCAGTGTCACTCCCTGCTCCTCCCTCCCAGTGTCACTCCCTGCATCCTCCCAGTGTCACTCCCTGCTCCTCCCTCCCAGTGTCACTCCCTGCATCCTCCCAGTGTCACTCCCTGCAACCTCCCAGTGTCACTCCCTGCTCCCCCCTCCCAGTGTCACTCCCTGCAACCTCCCAGTGTCACTCCCTGCATCCTCCCAGTGTCACTCCCTGCATCCTCCCAGTGTCACTCCCTGCTCCTCCCTCCCAGTGTCACTCCCTGCATCCTCCCAGTGTCACTCCCTGCAACCTCCCAGTGTCACTCCCTGCAACCTCCCAGTGTCACTCCCTGCTCCCCCCTCCCAGTGTCACTCCCTGCAACCTCCCAGTGTCACTCCCTGCATCCTCCCAGTGTCACTCCCTGCATCCTCCCAGTGTCACTCCCTGCTCCCCCTCCCAGTGTCACTCCCTGCTCCCCCCTCCCAGTGTCACTCCCTGCAACCTCCCAGTGTCACTCCCTGCATCCTCCCAGTGTCACTCCCTGCATCCTCCCAGTGTCACTCCCTGCAACCTCCCAGTGTCACTCCCTGCAACCTCCCAGTGTCACTCCCTGCTCCCCCCTCCCAGTGTCACTCCCTGCATCCTCCCAGTGTCACTCCCTGCTCCCCCCTCCCAGTGTCACTCCCTGCATCCTCCCAGTGTCACTCCCTGCTCCCCCCTCCCAGTGTCACTCCCTGCACCCTCCCAGTGTCACTCCCTGCTCCCCCCTCCCAGTGTCACTCCCTGCATCCTCCCAGTGTCACTCCCTGCATCCTCCCAGTGTCACTCCCTGCATCCTCCCAGTGTCACTCCCTGCATCCTCCCAGTGTCACTCCCTGCATCCCCCCAGTGTCACTCCCTGCAACCTCCCAGTGTCACTCCCTGCTCCCCCCTCCCAGTGTCACTCCCTGCTCCCATCCCCCCAGTGTCACTCCCTGCTCCCACCCTCCCAGTGTCACTCCCTGCTCCCACCCTCCCAGTGTCACTCCCTGCTCCCATCCCCCCAGTGTCACTCCCTGCATCCTCCCAGTGTCACTCCATGCTCCCCCTCCCAGTGTCACTCCCTGCTCCCCCTCCCAGTGTCACTCCCTGCATCCTCCCAGTGTCACTCCCTGCTCCCATCCCCCCAGTGTCACTCCCTGCTCCCACCCTCCCAGTGTCACTCCCTGCATCCCCCCAGTGTCACTCCCTGCTCCCCCTCCCACTGTCACTCCCTGCTCCCACCCTCCCAGTGTCACTCCCTGCTCCCCCTCCCAGTGTCACTCCCTGCATCCTCCCAGTGTCACTCCCTGCTCCCACCCTCCCAGTGTCACTCCCTGCTCCCCCCTCCCAGTGTCACTCCCTGCTCCCCCCTCCCAGTGTCACTCCCTGCTCCCACCCTCCCAGTGTCACTCCCTGCATCCTCCCAGTGTCACTCCCTGCTCCCCCCTCCCAGTGTCACTCCCTGCATCCTCCCAGTGTCACTCCCTGCATCCTCCCAGTGTCACTCCCTGCATCCTCCCAGTGTCACTCCCTGCATCCTCCCAGTGTCACTCCCTGCATCCCCCCAGTGTCACTCCCTGCAACCTCCCAGTGTCACTCCCTGCAACCTCCCAGTGTCACTCCCTGCTCCCCCCTCCCAGTGTCACTCCCTGCTCCCCCCTCCCAGTGTCACTCCCTGCATCCTCCCAGTGTCACTCCCTGCATCCCCCCAGTGTCACTCCCTACATCCTCCCAGTGTCACTCCCTGCAACCTCCCAGTGTCACTCCCTGCTCCCCCCTCCCAGTGTCACTCCCTGCTCCCCCCTCCCAGTGTCACTCCCTGCAACCTCCCAGTGTCACTCCCTGCTCCCATCCTCCCAGTGTCACTCCCTGCTCCCCCCTCCCAGTGTCACTCCCTGCTCCCATCCCCCCAGTGTCACTCCCTGCTCCCACCCTCCCAGTGTCACTCCCTGCTCCCCCCTCCCAGTGTCACTCCCTGCTCCCCCCTCCCAGTGTCACTCCCTGCATCCTCCCAGTGTCACTCCATGCTCCCCCTCCCACTGTCACTCCCTGCATCCTCCCAGTGTCACTCCCTGCTCCCACCCTCCCAGTGTCACTCCCTGCTCCCCCTCCCACTGTCACTCCCTGCATCCTCCCAGTGTCACTCCCTGCTCCCACCCTCCCAGTGTCACTCCCTGCTCCCCCCTCCCAGTGTCACTCCCTGCTCCCACCCTCCCAGTGTCACTCCCTGCTCCCACCCTCCCACTGTCACTCCCTGCTCCCCCTCCCAGTGTCACTCCCTGCTCCCCCCTCCCAGTGTCACTCCCTGCTCCCACCCTCCCAGTGTCACTCCCTGCATCCTCCCAGTGTCACTCCCTGCTCCCCCCTCCCAGTGTCACTCCCTGCATCCTCCCAGTGTCACTCCCTGCTCCCCCCTCCCAGTGTCACTCCCTGCATCCCCCCAGTGTCACTCCCTGCATCCTCCCAGTGTCACTCCCTGCTCCCACCCTCCCAGTGTCACTCCCTGCTCCCCCCTCCCAGTGTCACTCCCTGCATCCTCCCAGTGTCACTCCCTGCATCCTCCCAGTGTCACTCCCTGCTCCCACCCTCCCAGTGTCACTCCCTGCATCCTCCCAGTGTCACTCCCTGCTCCCACCCTCCCAGTGTCACTCCCTGCATCCTCCCAGTGTCACTCCCTGCTCCCCCCTCCCAGTGTCACTCCCTGCATCCTCCCAGTGTCACTCCCTGCATCCTCCCAGTGTCACTCCCTGCTCCCCCCTCCCAGTGTCACTCCCTGCATCCTCCCAGTGTCACTCCCTGCATCCTCCCAGTGTCACTCCCTGCATCCTCCCAGTGTCACTCCCTGCATCCTCCCAGTGTCACTCCCTGCATCCCCCCAGTGTCACTCCCTGCAACCTCCCAGTGTCACTCCCTGCAACCTCCCAGTGTCACTCCCTGCTCCCCCCTCCCAGTGTCACTCCCTGCATCCTCCCAGTGTCACTCCCTGCATCCTCCCAGTGTCACTCCCTGCTCCCCCCTCCCAGTGTCACTCCCTGCTCCCCCCTCCCAGTGTCACTCCCTGCATCCTCCCAGTGTCACTCCCTGCATCCTCCCAGTGTCACTCCCTGCATCCTCCCAGTGTCACTCCCTGCATCCTCCCAGTGTCACTCCCTGCATCCTCCCAGTGTCACTCCCTGCATCCCCCCTGTGTCACTCCCTACATCCTCCCAGTGTCACTCCCTGCAACCTCCCAGTGTCACTCCCTGCTCCCCCCTCCCAGTGTCACTCCCTGCTCCCCCCTCCCAGTGTCACTCCCTGCAACCTCCCAGTGTCACTCCCTGCTCCCATCCTCCCAGTGTCACTCCCTGCTCCCCCCTCCCAGTGTCACTCCCTGCTCCCATCCCCCCAGTGTCACTCCCTGCTCCCACCCTCCCAGTGTCACTCCCTGCTCCCCCCTCCCAGTGTCACTCCCTGCTCCCCCCTCCCAGTGTCACTCCCTGCATCCTCCCAGTGTCACTCCATGCTCCCCCTCCCACTGTCACTCCCTGCATCCTCCCAGTGTCACTCCCTGCTCCCACCCTCCCAGTGTCACTCCCTGCTCCCCCTCCCACTGTCACTCCCTGCATCCTCCCAGTGTCACTCCCTGCTCCCACCCTCCCAGTGTCACTCCCTGCTCCCCCCTCCCAGTGTCACTCCCTGCTCCCACCCTCCCAGTGTCACTCCCTGCTCCCACCCTCCCACTGTCACTCCCTGCTCCCCCTCCCAGTGTCACTCCCTGCTCCCCCCTCCCAGTGTCACTCCCTGCTCCCACCCTCCCAGTGTCACTCCCTGCATCCTCCCAGTGTCACTCCCTGCTCCCCCCTCCCAGTGTCACTCCCTGCATCCTCCCAGTGTCACTCCCTGCTCCCCCCTCCCAGTGTCACTCCCTGCATCCCCCCAGTGTCACTCCCTGCTCCCATCCTCCCAGTGTCACTCCCTGCATCCTCCCAGTGTCACTCCCTGCTCCCACCCTCCCAGTGTCACTCCCTGCTCCCCCCTCCCAGTGTCACTCCCTGCATCCTCCCAGTGTCACTCCCTGCTCCCACCCTCCCAGTGTCACTCCCTGCATCCTCCCAGTGTCACTCCCTGCTCCCACCCTCCCAGTGTCACTCCCTGCTCCCCCCTCCCAGTGTCACTCCCTGCTCCCATCCTCCCAGTGTCACTCCCTGCATCCTCCCAGTGTCACTCCCTGCTCCCCCCTCCCAGTGTCACTCCCTGCATCCTCCCAGTGTCACTCCCTGCTCCCCCCTCCCAGTGTGACTCCCTGCTCCCCCCTCCCAGTGTCACTCCCTGCTCCCATCCTCCCAGTATCACTCCCTGCTCCCCCCTCCCAGTGTCACTCCCTGCATCCTCCCAGTGTCACTCCCTGCATCCTCCCAGTGTCACTCCCTGCTCCCATCCTCCCAGTATCACTCCCTGCTCCCACCCTCCCAGTGTCACTCCCTGCTCCCACCCTCCCAGTGTCACTCCCTGCATCCTCCCAGTGTCACTCCCTGCATCCTCCCAGTGTCACTCCCTGCATCCTCCCAGTGTCACTCCCTGCATCCTCCCAGTATCACTCCCTGCTCCCACCCTCCCAGTGTCACTCCCTGCATCCTCCCAGTATCACTCCCTGCTCCCACCCTCCCAGTGTCACTCCCTGCATCCTCCCAGTATCACTCCCTGCTCCCACCCTCCCAGTGTCACTCCCTGCATCCTCCCAGTATCACTCCCTGCTCCCACCCTCCCAGTGTCACTCCCTGCTCCCCCCTCCCAGTGTCACTCCCTGCTCCCACCCTCCCAGTGTCACTCCCTGCTCCCCCCTCCCAGTGTCACTCCCTGCTCCCACCCTCCCAGTGTCACTCCCTGCTCCCCCCTCCCAGTGTCACTCCCTGCTCCCCCCTTCCAGTGTCACTCCCTGCATCCTCCCAGTGTCACTCCCTGCTCCCACCCTCCCAGTGTCACTCCCTGCTCCCCCTCCCAGTGTCACTCCCTGCTCCCATCCTCCCAGTGTCACTCCCTGCATCCTCCCAGTGTCACTCCCTGCTCCCCCCTCCCAGTGTCACTCCCTGCATCCTCCCAGTGTCACTCCCTGCATCCTCCTAGTGTCACTCCCTGCATCCTCCCAGTGTCACTCCCTGCATCCTCCTAGTGTCACTCCCTGCTCCCACCCTCCCAGTGTCACTCCCTGCATCCCCCCAGTGTCACTCCCTGCTCCCCCCTCCCAGTGTCACTCCCTGCATCCTCCTAGTGTCACTCCCTGCATCCTCCTAGTGTCACTCCCTGCATCCTCCCAGTGTCACTCCCTGCATCCTCCTAGTGTCACTCCCTGCTCCCACCCTCCCAGTGTCACTCCCTGCATCCCCCCAGTGTCACTCCCTGCTCCCATCCTCCCAGTGTCACTCCCTGCTCCCCCCTCCCAGTGTCACTCCCTGCATCCTCCTAGTGTCACTCCCTGCATCCTCCTAGTGTCACTCCCTGCTCCCACCCTCCCAGTGTCACTCCCTGCATCCTCCTAGTGTCACTCCCTGCATCCTCCCAGTGTCACTCCCTGCATCCTCCCAGTGTCACTCCCTGCATCCTCCTAGTGTCACTCCCTGCTCCCACCCTCCCACTGTCACTCCCTGCTCCCCCTCCCAGTGTCACTCCCTGCATCCTCCTAGTGTCACTCCCTGCATCCTCCCAGTGTCACTCCCTGCATCCTCCTAGTGTCACTCCCTGCTCCCACCCTCCCAGTGTCACTCCCTGCATCCCCCCAGTGTCACTCCCTGCTCCCATCCTCCCAGTGTCACTCCCTGCATCCTCCTAGTGTCACTCCCTGCATCCTCCTAGTGTCACTCCCTGCTCCCACCCTCCCAGTGTCACTCCCTGCATCCTCCTAGTGTCACTCCCTGCATCCTCCCAGTGTCACTCCCTGCATCCTCCCAGTGTCACTCCCTGCATCCTCCTAGTGTCACTCCCTGCTCCCCCCTCCCAGTGCCACTCCCTGCTCCCACCCTCCCACTGTCACTCCCTGCTCCCCCTCCCAGTGTCACTCCCTGCTCCCCCTCCCAGTGTCACTCCCTGCTCCCTCCTCTCAGTGTCACTCCCTGCTCCCACCCTCCCAGTGTCACTCCCTGCATCCTCCCAGTGTCACTCCCTGCATCCTCCCAGTGTCACTCCCTGCATCCTCCCAGTGTCACTCCCTGCTCCCCCCTCCCAGTGTCACTCCCTGCATCCTCCCAGTGTCACTCCCTGCATCCTCCCAGTGTCACTCCCTGCTCCCCCCTCCCAGTGTCACTCCCTGCATCCTCCCAGTGTCACTCCCTGCATCCTCCCAGTGTCACTCCCTGCTGCCCCCTCCCAGTGTCACTCCCTGCATCCTCCCAGTGTCACTCCCTGCTCCCCCCTCCCAGTGTCACTCCCTGCATCCTCCCAGTGTCACTCCCTGCATCCTCCCATTGTCACTCCCTGCTCCCATCCTCCCAGTGTCACTCCCTGCATCCTCCCAGTGTCACTCCCTGCTCCCATCCTCCCAGTGTCACTCCCTGCATCCTCCCAGTGTCACTCCCTGCATCCTCCCAGTGTCACTCCCTGCATCCTCCCAGTGTCACTCCCTGCTCCCACCCTCCCAGTGTCACTCCCTGCATCCCCCCCAGTGTCACTCCCTGCATCCTCCCAGTGTGACTCCCTGCTCCCCCCTCCCAGTGTGACTCCCTGCTCCCCCCTCCCAGTGTCACTCCCTGCTCCCATCCAGTGTCACTCCCTGCTCCCATCCTCCCATTGTCACTCCCTGCATCCTCCCAGTGTCACTCCCTGCTCCCCCCTCCTAGTGTCACTCCCTGCTCCCCCCTCCCAGTTTCACTCCCTGCATCCTCCCAGTGTCACTCCCTGCATCCTCCCACTGTCACTCCCTGCATCCTCCCAGTGTCACTCCCTGCTCCCACCCTCCCAGTGTCACTCCCTGCATCCCCCCCAGTGTCACTCCCAGTGTCACTCCCTGCATCCTCCCACTGTCACTCCCTGCATCCTCCCAGTGTCACTCCCTGCTCCCCCCTCCCAGTGTCACTCCCTGCATCCTCCCAGTGTCACTCCCTGCATCCCCCCAGTGTCACTCCCTGCATCCTCCCAGTGTCACTCCCTGCTCCTCCCAGTGTCACTCCCTGCTCCCCCTCCCAGTGTCACTCCCTGCATCCTCCTAGTGTCACTCCCTGCTCCCATCCTCCCAGTGTCACTCCCTGCATCCTCCCAGTGTCACTCCCTGCTGCCCCCTCCCAGTGTCACTCCCTGCTCCCATCCTCCCAGTGTCACTCCCTGCATCCTCCCAGTGTCACTCCCTGCTCCCCCCTCCCAGTGTCACTCCCTGCATCATCCTAGTGTCACTCCCTGCTCCCACCCTCCAAGTGTCACTCCCTGCTCCCATCCTCCCAGTGTCACTCCCTGCATCCTCCCAGTGTCACTCCCTGCTCCCCCCTCCCAGTGTCACTCCCTGCATCATCCTAGTGTCACTCCCTGCTCCCACCCTCCAAGTGTCACTCCCTGCATCCCCCCAGTGTCACTCCCTGCATCCTCCCAGTGTCACTCCCTGCATCCTCCCAGTGTCACTCCCTGCATCCCCCCAGTGTCACTCCCTGCATCCTCCCAGTGTCACTCCCTGCATCCCCCCAGTGTCACTCCCTGCATCCCCCCAGTGTCACTCCCTGCATCCTCCCAGTGTCACTCCCTGCATCCTCCTAGTGTCACTCCCTGCTCCCACCCTCCCAGTGTCACTCCCTGCATCCCCCCAGTGTCACTCCCTTCATCCTCCCAGTGTCACTCCCTGCTCCCCCCTCCCAGTGTCACTCCCTGCTCCCACCCTCCCAGTGTCACTCCCTGCTCCCACCCTCCCAGTGTCACTCCCTGCATCCTCCCAGTGTCACTCCCTGCATCCTCCCAGCGTCACTCCCTGCATCCTCCCAGTGTCACTCCCTGCATCCTCCCAGTGTCACTCCCTGCATCCTCCCAGTGTCACTCCCTGCTCCCCCCACCCAGTGTCACTCCCTGCTCCCACCCTCCCAGTGTCACTCCCTGCTCCCCCCACCCAGTGTCACTCCCTGCTCCCACCCTCCCAGTGTCACTCCCTGCTCCCCCCACCCAGTGTCACTCCCTGCATCCTCCCAGTGTCACTCCCTGCATCCTCCCAGTGTCACTCCCTGCTCCCATCCTCCCAGTGTCACTCCCTGCATCCTCCCAGTGTCACTCCCTGCTCCCATCCTCCCAGTGTCACTCCCTGCATCCTCCCAGTGTCACTCCCTGCACCCATCCTCCCAGTGTCACTCCCTGCATCCTCCCAGTGTCACTCCCTGCTCCCCCCACCCAGTGTCACTCCCTGCTCCCACCCTCCCAGTGTCACTCCCTGCTCCCCCCACCCAGTGTCACTCCCTGCTCCCATCCTCCCAGTGTCACTCCCTGCTCCCCCCACCCAGTGTCACTCCCTGCTCCCATCCTCCCAGTGTCACTCCCTGCATCCTCCCAGTGTCACTCCCTGCATCCTCCTAGTGTCACTCCCTGCATCCTCCTAGTGTCACTCCCTGCTCCCATCCTCCCAGTGTCACTCCCTGCTCCCACCCTCACAGTGTCACTCCCTGCTCCCATCCTCCCAGTGTCACTCCCTGCATCCTCCCAGTGTCACTCCCTGCATCCTCCCAGTGTCACTCCCTTTATCCTCCCAGTGTCACTCCCTGCATCCTCCTAGTGTCACTCCCTGCTCCCACCCTCCCAGGGTCACTCCCTGCATCCCCCCAGTGTCACTCCCTGCATCCTCCCAGTGTCACTCCCTGCTCCCACCCTCCCAGTGTCACTCCCTGCTCCCCCTCCCAGTGTCACTCCCTGCTCCCACCCTCCCAGTGTCACTCCCTGCTCCCATCCTCCCAGTGTCACTCCCTGCATCCTCCCAGTGTCACTCCCTGCATCCCCCCAGTGTCACTCCCTGCATCCTCCCAGTGTCACTCCCTGCTCCCCCCTCCCAGTGTCACTCCCTGCTCCCATCCTCCCAGTGTCACTCCCTGCATCCTCCTAGTGTCACTCCCTGCTCCCATCCTCCCAGTGTCACTCCCTGCTCCCCCCTCCCAGTGTCACTCCCTGCATCCTCCCAGTGTCACTCCCTGCATCCTCCCAGTGTCACTCCCTGCATCCTCCCAGTGTCACTCCCTGCATCCTCCCAGTGTCACTCCCTGCTCCCACCCTCCCAGTGTCACTCCCTGCTCCCCCTCCCAGTGTCACTCCCTGCTCCCACCCTCCCAGTGTCACTCCCTGCATCCTCCCAGTGTCACTCCCTGCATCCTCCCAGTGTCACTCCCTGCGCCCATCCTCCCAGTGTCACTCCCTGCTCCCATCCTCCCAGTGTCACTCCCTGCATCCTCCCAGTGTCACTCCCTGCATCCCCCCAGTGTCACTCCCTGCATCCTCCCAGTGTCACTCCCTGCTCCCCCCTCCCAGTGTCACTCCCTGCTCCCATCCTCCCAGTGTCACTCCCTGCTCCCCCTCCCAGTGTCACTCCCTGCATCCCCCCAGTGTCACTCCCTGCTCCCCCCTCCCAGTGTCACTCCCTGCATCCTCCCAGTGTCACTCCCTGCTCCCACCCTCCCAGTGTCACTCCCTGCTCCCACCCTCCCAGTGTCACTTCATGCTCCCATCCTCCCAGTGTCACTCCCTGCATCCTCCCAGTGTCACTCCCTGCATCCTCCCAGTGTCACTCCCTGCAACCTCCCAGTGTCACTCCCTGCATCCTCCTAGTGTCACTCCCTGCTCCTACCCTCCCAGGGTCACTCCCTGCATCCTCCTAGTGTCACTCCCTGCTCCTACCCTCCCAGTGTCACTCCCTGCATCCTCCCAGTGTCACTCCCTGCTCCCATCCTCCCAGTGTCACTCCCTGCATCCTCCCAGTGTCACTCCCTGCATCCTCCCAGTGTCACTCCCTGCTCCCACCCTCCCAGTGTCACTCCCTGCATCCTCCCAGTGTCACTCCCTGCATCCTCCCAGTGTCACTCCCTGCATCCTCCCAGTGTCACTCCCTGCTCCCCCCTCCCAGTGTCACTCCCTGCATCCTCCCAGTGTCACTCCCTGCATCCTCCCAGTGTCACTCCCTACTCCCACCCTCCCAGTGTCACTCCCTGCTCCCACCCTCCCAGTGTCACTCCCTGCATCCTCCCAGTGTCACTCCCTGCTCCCACCTCCCAGTGTCACTCCCTGCAACCTCCCAGTGTCACTCCCTGCTCCCCCCTCCCAGTGTCACTCCCTGCATCCTCCCAGTGTCACTCCCTGCATCCTCCCAGTGTCACTCCCTGCATCCTCCCAGTGTCACTCCCTGCATCCTCCCAGTGTCACTCCCTGCATCCTCCCACTGTCACTCCCTGCATCCTCCCAGTGTCACTCCCTGCATCCTCCCAGTGTCACTCCCTACATCCTCCTAGTGTCACTCCCTGCTCCCACCCTCCCAGTGTCACTCCCTGCTCCCCCCTCCCAGTGTCACTCCCTGCTCCCATCCCCCCAGTGTCACTCCCTGCATCCTCCCAGTGTCACTCCCTGCATCCTCCCAGTGTCACTCCCTGCATCCTCCCAGTGTCACTCCCTGCTCCCCCCTCCCAGTGTCACTCCCTGCTCCCCCCTCCCAGTGTCACTCCCTGCTCCCACCCTCCCAGTGTCACTCCCTGCTCCCATCCTCCCAGTGTCACTCCCTGCATCCTCCCAGTGTCACTCCCTGCTCCCACCCTCCCAGTGTCACTCCCTGCATCCTCCCAGTGTCACTCCCTGCATCCTCCCAGTGTCACTCCCTGCATCCTCCCAGTGTCACTCCCTGCATCCTCCCAGTGTCACTCCCTGCATCCTCCCAGTGTCACTCCCTGCTCCCCCCTCCCAGTGTCACTCCATGCGCCCCCCTCCCAGTGTCACTCCCTGCTCCCACCCTCCCAGTGTCACTCCCTGCATCCTCCCAGTGTCACTCCCTGCATCCTCCCAGTGTCACTCCCTGCTCCCCCCTCCCAGTGTCACTCCCTGCATCCTCCCAGTGTCACTCCCTGCTCCCACCCTCCCAGTGTCACTCCCTGCATCCTCCCAGTGTCACTCCCTGCTCCCACCCTCCCAGTGTCACTCCCTGCTCCCATCCTCCCAGTGTCACTCCCTGCATCCTCCCAGTGTCACTCCCTGCTCCCATCCTCCCAGTGTCACTCCCTGCTCCCCCCTCCCAGTGTCACTCCCTGCTCCCACCCTCCCAGTGTCACTCCCTGCATCCTCCCAGTGTCACTCCCTGCATCCTCCCAGTGTCACTCCCTGCATCCCCCCAGTGTCACTCCCTGCTCCCATCCTCCCAGTGTCACTGCCTGCATCCTCCCAGTGTCACTCCCTGCTCCCCCCTCCCAGTGTCACTCCCTGCTCCCACCCTCCCAGTGTCACTCCCTGCTCCCCCCTCCCAGTGTCACTCCCTGCTCCCATCCCCCCAGTGTCACTCCCTGCATCCCCCCAGTGTCACTCCCTGCATCCTCCCAGTGTCACTCCCTGCATCCTCCCAGTGTCACTCCCTGCTCCCATCCCCCCAGTGTCACTCCCTGCTCCCATCCTCCCAGTGTCACTCCCTGCTCCCATCCTCCCAGTGTCACTCCCTGCTCCCCCTCCCAGTGTCACTCCCTGCATCCTCCCAGTGTCACTCCCTGCATCCTCCCAGTGTCACTCCCTGCATCCTCCCAGTGTCACTCCCTGCTCCCCCCTCCCAGTGTCACTCCCTGCATCCTCCCAGTGTCACTCCCTGCATCCTCCCAGTGTCACTCCCTGCTCCCCCCTCCCAGTGTCACTCCCTGCATCCTCCCAGTGTCACTCCCTGCTCCCACCCTCCCAGTGTCACTCCCTGCTCCCCCCTCCCAGTGTCACTCCCTGCATCCTCCCAGTGTCACTCCCTGCTCCCACCCTCCCAGTGTCACTCCCTGCTCCCCCCTCCCAGTGTCACTCCCTGCATCCTCCCAGTGTCACTCCCTGCTCCCATCCTCCCAGTGTCACTCCCTGCTCCCCCCTCCCAGTGTCACTCCCTGCATCCTCCCAGTGTCACTCCCTGCTCCCACCCTCCCAGTGTCACTCCCTGCTCCCCCCTCCCAGTGTCACTCCCTGCATCCTCCCAGTGTCACTCCCTGCATCCTCCCAGTGTCACTCCCTGCTCCCACCCTCCCAGTGTCACTCCCTGCATCCCCCCAGTGTCACTCCCTGCTCCCACCCTCCCAGTGTCACTCCCTGCTCCCACCCTCCCAGTGTCACTCCCTGCATCCTCCCAGTGTCACTCCCTGCATCCTCCCAGTGTCACTCCCTGCTCCCCCCTCCCAGTGTCACTCCCTGCTCCCCCCTCCCAGTGTCACTCCCTGCTCCCATCCCCCCAGTGTCACTCCCTGCTCCCACCCTCCCAGTGTCACTCCCTGCATCCTCCCAGTGTCACTCCCTGCTCCCACCCTCCCAGTGTCACTCCCTGCATCCTCCCAGTGTCACTCCCTGCTCCCATCCTCCCTGTGTCACTCCCTGCATCCTCCCAGTGTCACTCCCTGCATCCTCCCAGTGTCACTCCCTGCATCCTCCCAGTGTCACTCCCTGCATCCTCCCAGTGTCACTCCCTGCTCCCATCCTCCCAGTGTCACTCCCTGCATCCTCCCAGTGTCACTCCCTGCATCCTCCCAGTGTCACTCCCTGCATCCTCCCAGTGTCACTCCCTGCTCCCCCCTCCCAGTGTCACTCCCTGCATCCTCCCAGTGTCACTCCCTGCTCCCCCCTCCCAGTGTCACTCCCTGCATCCTCCCAGTGTCACTCCCTGCATCCTCCCAGTGTCACTCCCTGCTCCCCCCTCCCAGTGTCACTCCCTGCTCCCACCCTCCAAGTGTCACTCCCTGCTCCCCCCTCCCAGTGTCACTCCCTGCATCCTCCTAGTGTCACTCCCTGCATCCTCCCAGTGTCACTCCCTGCATCCTCCCAGTGTCACTCCCTGCATCCTCCCAGTGTCACTCCCTGCTCCCCCCTCCCAGTGTCACTCCCTGCTCCCATCCTCTTAGTGTCACTCCCTGCATCCTCCCAGTGTCACTCCCTGCATCCTCCCAGTGTCACTCCCTGCATCCTCCCAGTGTCACTCCCTGCATCCTCCCAGTGTCACTCCCTGCTCCCCCCTCCCAGTGTCACTCCCTGCTCCCATCCTCCTAGTGTCACTCCCTGCATCCTCCCAGTGTCACTCCCTGCATCCTCCCAGTGTCACTCCCTGCTCCCCCCTCCCAGTGTGACTCCCTGCTCCCATCCTCCCAGTGTCACTCCCTGCTCCCATCCAGTGTCACTCCCTGAATCCTCCCAGTGTCACTCCCTGAATCCTCCCAGTGTCACTCCCTGCATCCTCCCAGTGTCACTCCCTGCTCCCATCCAGTGTCACTCCCTGAATCCTCCCAGTGTCACTCCCTGCTCCCCCCTCCCAGTGTCACTCCCTGCATCCTCCCAGTGTCACTCCCTGCTCCCACCCTCCCAGTGTCACTCCCTGCATCCCCCTCCCAGTGTCACTCCCTGCTCCCCCCTCCCAGTGTCACTCCCTGCATCCTCCCAGTGTCACTCCCTGCATCCTCCCAGTGTCACTCCCTGCTCCCATCCTCCCAGTGTCACTCCCTGCATCCTCCCAGTGTCACTCCCTGCATCCTCCCAGTGTCACTCCCTGCATCCTCCCAGTGTCACTCCCTGCTCCCCCCTCCCAGTGTCACTCCCTGCATCCTCCCAGTGTCACTCCCTGCTCCCCCCTCCCAGTGTCACTCCCTGCATCCTCCCAGTGTCACTCCCTGCATCCTCCCAGTGTCACTCCCTGCTCCCCCCTCCCAGTGTCACTCCCTGCTCCCACCCTCCCAGTGTCACTCCCTGCTCCCCCCTCCCAGTGTCACTCCCTGCATCCTCCTAGTGTCACTCCCTGCATCCTCCCAGTGTCACTCCCTGCATCCTCCCAGTGTCACTCCCTGCATCCTCCCAGTGTCACTCCCTGCTCCCCCCTCCCAGTGTCACTCCCTGCTCCCATCCTCCTAGTGTCACTCCCTGCATCCTCCCAGTGTCACTCCCTGCATCCTCCCAGTGTCACTCCCTGCATCCTCCCAGTGTCACTCCCTGCATCCTCCCAGTGTCACTCCCTGCTCCCCCCTCCCAGTGTCACGCCCTGCATCCTCCCAGTGTCACTCCCTGCATCCTCCCAGTGTCACTCCCTGCATCCTCCCAGTGTCACTCCCTGCTCCCCCCTCCCAGTGTCACTCCCTGCTCCCATCCTCCCATTGTCACTCCCTGCATCCTCCCAGTGTCACTCCCTGCATCCTCCCAGTGTCACTCCCTGCTCCCATCGTCCCAGTGTCACTCCCTGCATCCTCCCAGTGTCACTCCCTGCTCCCATCCACCCAGTGTCACTCCCTGCATCCTCCCAGTGTCACTCCCTGTTCCCCCCTCCCAGTGACACTCCCTGCATCCTCCCAGTGTCACTCCCTGCTCCCCCCTCCCAGTGTCACTCCCTGCATCCTCCCAGTGTCACTCCCTGCTCCCATCCTCCCAGTGTCACTCCCTGCTCCCCCCTCCCAGTGTCACTCCCTGCTCCCCCCTCCCAGTGTCACTCCCTGCTCCTCCCAGTGTCACTCCCTGCTCCCCCCTCCCAGTGTCACTCCCTGCTCCCCCCTCCCAGTGTCACTCCCTGCATCCTCCCAGTGTCACTCCCTGCTCCCCCCTCCCAGTGTCACTCCCTGCTCCCCCCTCCCAGTGTCACTCCCTGCATCCTCCCAGTGTCACTCCCTGCAACCTCCCAGTGTCACTCCCTGCTCCCACCCTCCCAGTGTCACTCCCTGCATCCTCCCAGTGTCACTTCCTGCATCCCCCCAGTGTCACTCCCTGCTCCCCCTCCCAGTGTCACTCCCTGCTCCCACCCTCCCAGTGTCACTCCCTGCATCCTCCCAGTGTCACTCCCTGCATCCTCCTAGTGTCACTCCCTGCTCCCACCCTCCCAGTGTCACTCCCTGCTCCCCCCTCCCAGTGTCACTCCCTGCTCCCACCCTCCCAGTGTCACTCCCTGCTCCCCCCTCCCAGTGTCACTCCCTGCTCCCACCCTCCCAGTGTCACTCCCTGCTCCCCCCTCCCAGTGTCACTCCCTGCTCCCACCCTCCCAGTGTCACTCCCTGCTCCCACCCTCCCAGTGTCACTCCCTGCATCCCCCCAGTGTCACTCCCTGCTCCCATCCCCCCAGTGTCACTCCCTGCTCCCCCCTCCCAGTGTCACTCCCTGCTCCCATCCAGTGTCACTCCCTGAATCCTCCCAGTGTCACTCCCTGCATCCTCCCAGTGTCACTCCCTGCATCCTCCCAGTGTCACTCCCTGCATCCTCCCAGTGTCACTCCCTGCTCCCACCCTCCCAGTGTCACTCCCTGCATCCTCCCAGTGTCACTCCCTGCTCCATCCTCCCAGTGTCACTCCCTGTTCCCCCCTCCCAGTGTCACTCCCTGCTCCCATCCTCCCATTGTCACTCCCTGCATCCTCCCAGTGTCACTCCCTGCATCCTCCCAGTGTCACTCCCTGCATCCTCCCAGTGTCACTCCCTGCTCCCACCCTCCCAGTGTCACTCCCTGCTCCCATCCTCCCAGTGTCACTCCCTGTTCCCCCCTCCCAGTGTCACTCCCTGCTCCCATCCTCCCAGTGTCACTCCCTGCATCCTCCTAGTGTCACTCCCTGCTCCCATCCTCCCAGTGTCACTCCCTGCTCCCCCTCCCAGTGTCACTCCCTGCTCCCACCCTCCCAGTGTCACTCCCTGTTCCCCCCTCCCAGTGTCACTCCCTGCTCCCCCCTCCCAGTGTCACTCCCTGCATCCTCCCAGTGTCACTCCCTGCTCCCACCCTCCCAGTGTCACTCCCTGCATCCTCCCAGTGTCACTCCCTGCTCCCATCCTCCCAGTGTCACTCCCTGCTCCCCCCCTCCCACTGTCACTCCCTGCTCCCCCCTCCCAGTGTCACTCCCTGCTCCCATCCTCCCAGTGTCACTCCCTGCTCCCACCCTCCCACTGTCACTCCCTGCATCCTCCCAGTGTCACTCCCTGCTCCCCCCTCCCACTGTCACTCCCTGCTCCCCCCTCCCAGTGTCACTCCCTACATCCTCCCAGTGTCACTCCCTGCATCCTCCCAGTGTCACTCCCTGCTCCTCCCAGTGTCACTCCCTGCTCCCACCCTCCCAGTGTCACTCCCTGCTCCCACCCTCCCAGTGTCACTCCCTGCATCCTCCCAGTGTCACTCCCTGCATCCTCCCAGTGTCACTCCCTGCTCCTCCCAGTGTCACTCCATGCTCCCCCCTCCCAGTGTCACTCCCTGCTCCCCCCTCCCAGTGTCACTCCCTGCATCCTCCCAGTGTCACTCCCTGCTCCCACCCTCCCAGTGTCACTCCCTGCATCCTCCCAGTGTCACTCCCTGCATCCTCCCAGTGTCACTCCCTGCTCCCATCCTCCCAGTGTCACTCCCTGCTCCCATCCTCCCAGTGTCACTCCCTGCATCCTCCCAGTGTCACTCCCTGCATCCTCCCAGTGTCACTCCCTGCATCCCCCCAGTGTCACTCCCTGCATCCCCCCAGTGTCACTCCCTGCTCCCATCCACCCAGTGTCACTCCCTGCTCCCCCTCCCAGTGTCACTCCCTGCTCCCCCTCCCAGTGTCACTCCCTGCATCCTCCCAGTGTCACTCCCTGCTCCCCCCTCCCAGTGTCACTCCCTGCTCCCTCCTCCCAGTGTCACTCCCTGCTCCCCCCTCCCAGTGTCACTCCCTGCATCCTCCAGTGTCACTCCCTGCTCCCACCCTCCCAGTGTCACTCCCTGCATCCTCCCAGTGTCACTCCCTGCTCCCACCCTCCCAGTGTCACTCCCTGCATCCTCCCAGTGTCACTCCCTGCATCCTCCCAGTGTCACTCCCTGCTCCCCCCTCCCAGTGTCACTCCCTGCTCCCCCCTCCCAGTGTCACTCCCTGCTCCCATCCCCCCAGTGTCACTCCCTGCTCCCATCCTCCCAGTGTCACTCCCTGCATCCTCCCAGTGTCACTCCCTGCATCCTCCCAGTGTCACTCCCTGCATCCTCCCAGTGTCACTCCCTGCATCCTCCCAGTGTCACTCCCTGCATCCTCCCAGTGTCACTCCCTGCTCCCACCCTCCCAGTGTCACTCCCTGCATCCTCCCAGTGTCACTTCCTGCATCCTCCTAGTGTCACTCCCTGCTCCCACCCTCCCAGTGTCACTCCCTGCTCCCCCCTCCCAGTGTCACTCCCTGCTCCCACCCTCCCAGTGTCACTCCCTGCATCCTCCCAGTGTCACTCCCTGCATCCTCCCAGTGTCACTCCCTGCTCCCACCCTCCCAGTGTCACTCCCTGCTCCCATCCCCCCAGTGTCACTCCCTGCTCCCCCCTCCCAGTGTCACTCCCTGCATCCTCCCAGTGTCACTCCCTGCATCCTCCCAGTGTCACTCCCTGCTGCCCCCTCCCAGTGTCACTCCCTGCTCCCATCCTCCCAGTGTCACTCCCTGCATCCTCCCAGTGTCACTCCCTGCTCCCACCCTCCCAGTGTCACTCCCTGCATTCTCCCAGTGTCACTCCCTGCATCCTCCCAGTGTCACTCCCTGCTCCCACCCTCCCAGTGTCACTCCCTGCATCCTCCCAGTGTCACTCCCACCCTCCCAGTGTCACTCCCTGCATCCTCCCAGTGTCACTCCCTGCTCCCACCCTCCCAGTGTCACTCCCTGCATCCTCCCAGTGTCACTCCCTGCTCCCATCCTCCCAGTGTCACTCCCTGCATCCTCCCAGTGTCACTCCCTGCTCCCATCCTCCCAGTGTCACTCCCTGCATCCTCCCAGTGTCACTCCCTGCATCCTCCCACTGTCACTCCCTGCATCCTCCCAGTGTCACTCCCTGCTCCCACCCTCCCAGTGTCACTCCCTGCATCCTCCCAGTGTCACTCCCTGCATCCTCCCAGTGTCACTCCCTGCTCCCATCCTCCCAGTGTCACTCCCTGCATCCTCCCAGTGTCACTCCCTGCATCCTCCCAGTGTCACTCCCTGCTCCCCCCTCCCAGTGTCACTCCCTGCATCCTCCCAGTGTCACTCCCTGCTCCCACCCTCCCAGTGTCACTCCCTGTTCCCCCCTCCCAGTGTCACTCCCTGCTCCCCCCTCCCAGTGTCACTCCCTGCTCCCACCCTCCCAGTGTCACTCCCTGCATCCTCCCAGTGTCACTCCCTGCATCCTCCCAGTGTCACTCCCTGCTCCCATCCTCCCAGTGTCACTCCCTGCTCCCACCCTCCCACTGTCACTCCCTGCTCCCACCCTCCCAGTGTCACTCCCTGCTCCCCCCTCCCAGTGTCACTCCCTGCATCCTCCCAGTGTCACTCCCTGCTCCCACCCTCCCAGTGTCACTCCCTGCATCCTCCCAGTGTCACTCCCTGCTCCCATCCTCCCAGTGTCACTCCCTGCATCCTCCCAGTGTCACTCCCTGCTCCCATCCTCCCAGTGTCACTCCCTGCATCCTCCCAGTGTCACTCCCTGCATCCTCCCAGTGTCACTCCCTGCATCCTCCCAGTGTCACTCCCTGCTCCCACCCTCCCAGTGTCACTCCCTGCATCCTCCCAGTGTCACTCCCTGCTCCCACCCTCCCACTGTCACTCCCTGCTCCCACCCTCCCAGTGTCACTCCATGCTCCCATCCTCCCAGTGTCACTCCCTGCATCCTCCCAGTGTCACTCCCTGCATCCTCCCAGTGTCACTCCCTGCTCCCACCCTCCCAGTGTCACTCCCTGCATCCTCCCAGTGTCACTCCCTTCTCTCATCCTCCCAGTGTCACTCCCTGCTCCCACCCTCCCACTGTCACTCCCTGCTCCCCCCTCCCAGTGTCACTCCCTGCATCCTCCCACTGTCACTCCCTGCATCCTCCCAGTGTCACTCCCTGCTCCTCCCACTGTCACTCCCTGCATCCTCCCAGTGTCACTCCCTGCTCCCCCCTCCCAGTGTCACTCCCTACATCCTCCCAGTGTCACTCCCTGCATCCTCCCAGTGTCACTCCCTGCTCCTCCCAGTGTCACTCCCTGCTCCCACCCTCCCAGTGTCACTCCCTGCTCCCACCCTCCCAGTGTCACTCCCTGCATCCTCCCAGTGTCACTCCCTGCTCCCCCCTCCCAGTGTCACTCCCTGCTCCCCCCAGTGTCACTCCCTGCTCCCATCCACCCAGTGTCACTCCCTGCTCCCACCCTCCCAGTGTCACTCCCTGCTCCCCCCTCCCAGTGTCACTCCCTGCATCCTCCCAGTGTCACTCCCTGCATCCTCCCAGTGTCACTCCCTGCTCCCCCCTCCCAGTGTCACTCCCTGCTCCCCCCTCCCAGTGTCACTCCCTGCATCCTCCCAGTGTCACTCCCTGCTCCCATCCTCCCAGTGTCACTCCCTGCATCCTCCAGTGTCACTCCCTGCATCCTCCCAGTGTCACTCCCTGCATCCTCCCAGTGTCACTCCCTGCTCCCCCCTCCCAGTGTCACTCCCTGAATCCTCCCAGTGTCACTCCCTGCTCCCACCCTCCCAGTGTCACTCCCTGCATCCTCCCTGTGTCACTCCCTGCATCCTCCCAGTGTCACTCCCTGCTCCCACCCTCCCAGTGTCACTCCCTGCTCCCATCCTCCCAGTGTCACTCCCTGCTCCCTCCTCCCAGTGTCACTCCCTGCATCCTCCCAGTGTCACTCCCTGCATCCTCCCAGTGTCACTCCCTGCTCCCCCCTCCCAGTGTCACTCCCTGCTCCCCCCTCCCAGTGTCACTCCCTGCTCCCACCCTCCCAGTGTCACTCCCTGCTCCCCCCTCCCAGTGTCACTCCCTGCTCCCATCCCCCCAGTGTCACTCCCTGCTCCCATCCTCCCAGTGTCACTCCCTGCATCCTCCCAGTGTCACTCCCTGCATCCTCCCAGTGTCACTCCCTGCATCCTCCCAGTGTCACTCCCTGCATCCTCCCAGTGTCACTCCCTGCTCCCACCCTCCCAGTGTCACTCCCTGCATCCTCCCAGTGTCACGCCCTGCTCCCCCCTCCCAGTGTCACTCCCTGCTCCCATCCAGTGTCACTCCCTGCTCCCATCCTCCCATTGTCACTCCCTGCATCCTCCCAGTGTCACTCCCTGCATCCTCCCAGTGTCACTCCCTGCTCCCACCCTCCCAGTGTCACTCCCTGCTCCCACCCTCCCAGTGTCACTCCCTGCTCCCACCCTCCCAGTGTCACTCCCTGCTCCCCCCTCCCAGTGTCACTCCCTGCTCCCATCCTCCCAGTGTCACTCCCTGCATCCTCCCAGTGTCACTCCCTGCTCCCCCCTCCCAGTGTCACTCCCTGCTCCCATCCCCCCAGTGTCACTCCCTGCATCCCCCCAGTGTCACTCCCTGCATCCTCCCAGTGTCACTCCCTGCATCCTCCCAGTGTCACTCCCTGCTCCACCCTCCCAGTGTCACTCCCTGCATCCTCCCAGTGTCACTCCCTGCATCCTCCCAGTGTCACTCCCTGCATCCTCCCAGTGTCACTCCCTGCATCCTCCCAGTGTCACTCCCTGCTCCCATCCTCCCAGTGTCACTCCCTGCTCCCACCCTCCCAGTGTCACTCCCTGCATCCTCCCAGTGTCACTCCCTGCATCCTCCCAGTGTCACTCCCTGCATCCTCCCAGTGTCACTCCCTGCTCCCCCCTCCCAGTGTCACTCCCTGCTCCCATCCTCCCAGTGTCACTCCCTGCTCCCACCCTCCCAGTGTCACTCCCTGCATCCTCCCAGTGTCACTCCATGCTCCCCCTCCCAGTGTCACTCCCTGCTCCCACCCTCCCAGTGTCACTCCCTGCATCCTCCCAGTGTCACTCCCTGCTCCCACCCTCCCAGTGTCACTCCCTGCATCCTCCCAGTGTCACTCCCTGCTCCCACCCTCCCAGTGTCACTCCCTGCTCCCATCCTCCCAGTGTCACTCCCTGCTCCCACCCTCCCACTGTCACTCCCTGCATCCTCCCAGTGTCACTCCCTGCTCCCACCCTCCCAGTGTCACTCCCTGCATCCTCCCAGTGTCACTCCCTGCTCCCATCCTCCCAGTGTCACTCCCTGCTCCCACCCTCCCAGTGTCACTCCCTGCATCCTCCCAGTGTCACTCCCTGCTCCCATCCTCCCAGTGTCACTCCCTGCATCCTCCCAGTGTCACTCCCTGCATCCTCCCAGTGTCACTCCCTGCATCCTCCCAGTGTCACTCCCTGCTCCCCCCTCCCAGTGTCACTCCCTGCATCCTCCCAGTGTCACTCCCTGCATCCTCCCAGTGTCACTCCCTGCTCCCCCCTCCCAGTGTCACTCCCTGCTCCCCCCTCCCAGTGTCACTCCCTGCTCCCCCCTCCCACTGTCACTCCCTGCTCCCACCCTCCCAGTGTCACTCCCTGCATCCTCCCAGTGTCACTCCCTGCATCCTCCCAGTGTCACTCCCTGCATCCTCACAGTGTCACTCCCTGCTCCCCCCTCCCAGTGTCACTCCCTGCTCCCCCTCCCAGTGTCACTCCCTGCTCCCCCCTCCCAGTGTCACTCCCTGCATCCTCCCAGTGTCACTCCCTGCTCCCATCCTCCCAGTGTCACTCCCTGCTCCCATCCTCCCAGTGTCACTCCCTGCATCCTCCCAGTGTCACTCCCTGCATCCTCCCAGTGTCACTCCCTGCATCCTCCCAGTGTCACTCCCTGCATCCTCCCAGTGTCACTCCCTGCTCCCACCCTCCCAGTGTCACTCCCTGCTCCCCCCTCCCACTGTCACTCCCTGCTCCCACCCTCCCAGTGTCACTCCCTGCATCCTCCCAGTGTCACTCCCTGCATCCTCCCAGTGTCACTCCCTGCATCCTCCCACTGTCACTCCCTGCATCCTCCCAGTGTCACTCCCTGCTCCCCCCTCCCAGTGTCACTCCCTGCTCCCACCCTCCCAGTGTCACTCCCTGCTCCC
Source organism: Ascaphus truei (assembly GCF_040206685.1). Lineage (NCBI taxonomy): Eukaryota > Metazoa > Chordata > Amphibia > Anura > Ascaphidae > Ascaphus > Ascaphus truei. The sequence goes on along the minus strand of NC_134485.1, from coordinate 433,788,011 downwards.
CCCTCCCAGTGTCACTCCCTGCTCCTCCCTCCCAGTGTCACTCCCTGCTCCCACCCTCCCAGTGTCACTCCCTGCTCCCCCCTCCCAGTGTCACTCCCTGCTCCCCCCTCCCAGTGTCACTCCCTGCTCCCATCCTCCCAGTGTCACTCCCTGCTCCTCCCTCCCAGTGTCACTCCCTGCTCCCATCCCCCCAGTGTCACTCCCTGCATCCTCCCAGTGTCACTCCCTGCATCCTCCCAGTGTCACTCCCTGCTCCCACCCTCCCAGTGTCACTCCCTGCATCCTCCCAGTGTCACTCCCTGCTCCCACCCTCCCAGTGTCACTCCCTGCTCCCATCCTCCCAGTGTCACTCCCTGCATCCTCCCAGTGTCACTCCCTGCATCCTCCCAGTGTCACTCCCTGCTCCCACCCTCCCACTGTCACTCCCTGCTCCCCCCTCCCAGTGTCACTCCCTGCATCCTCCCAGTGTCACTCCCTGCATCCTCCCAGTGTCACTCCCTGCTCCCACCCTCCCACTGTCACTCCCTGCTCCCCCCTCCCAGTGTCACTCCCTGCATCCTCCCAGTGTCACTCCCTGCATCCTCCCAGTGTCACTCCCTGCTCCCACCCTCCCACTGTCACTCCCTGCTCCCACCCTCCCAGTGTCACTCCCTGCTCCCATCCTCCCAGTGTCACTCCCTGCATCCTCCCAGTGTCACTCCCTGCATCCTCCCAGTGTCACTCCCTGCATCCTCCCAGTGTCACTCCCTGCTCCCCCCTCCCAGTGTCACTCCCTGCTCCCCCCTCCCAGTGTCACTCCCTGCATCCTCCCAGTGTCACTCCCTGCATCCTCCCAGTGTCACTCCCTGCATCCTCCCAGTGTCACTCCCTGCTCCCACCCTCCCACTGTCACTCCCTGCTCCCATCCTCCCAGTGTCACTCCCTGCATCCTCCCAGTGTCACTCCCTGCATCCTCCCAGTGTCACTCCCTGCTCCCACCCTCCCACTGTCACTCCCTGCTCCCCCCTCCCAGTGTCACTCCCTGCATCCTCCCAGTGTCACTCCCTGCATCCTCCCAGTGTCACTCCCTGCTCCCACCCTCCCACTGTCACTCCCTGCTCCCACCCTCACAGTGTCACTCCCTGCATCCCCCAGTGTCACTCCCTGCATCCTCCAGTGTCACTCCCTGCATCCTCCCAGTGTCACTCCCTGCTCCCCCCTCCCAGTGTCACTCCCTGCTCCCCCCTCCCAGTGTCACTCCCTGCTCCCACCCTCCCAGTGACACTCCCTGCATCCTCCCAGTGTCACTCCCTGCTCCCCCCTCCCAGTGTCACTCCCTGCTCCCCCCTCCCAGTGTCACTCCCTGCATCCTCCCAGTGTCACTCCCTGCTCCCCCCTCCCAGTGTCACTCCCTGCATCCTCCCAGTGTCACTCCCTGCTCCCACCCTCCCAGTGTCACTCCCTGCTCCATCCTCCCAGTGTCACTCCCTGCATCCTCCCAGTGTCACTCCCTGCTCCCCCCTCCCAGTGTCACTCCCTGCATCCTCCCAGTGTCACTCCCTGCTCCCACCCTCCCAGTGTCACTCCCTGCATCCTCCCAGTGTCACTCCCTGCATCCTCCCAGTGTCACTCCCTGCATCCTCCCAGTGTCACTCCCTGCATCCTCCCAGTGTCACTCCTGCATCCTCCCAGTGTCACTCCCTGCTCCCACCCTCCCAGTGTCACTCCTGCATCCTCCCAGTGTCACTCCTGCTCCCACCCTCCAGTGTCACTCCCTGCTCCCATCCTCCCAGTGTCACTCCCTGCATCCTCCCAGTGTCACTCCCTGCATCCTCCCAGTGTCACTCCCTGCTCCCCCCTCCCAGTGTCACTCCCTGCTCCCACCCTCCAGTGTCACTCCCTGCATCCTCCCAGTGTCACTCCCTGCATCCTCCCAGTGTCACTCCCTGCATCCTCCCAGTGTCACTCCCTGCATCCCCCCAGTGTCACTCCCTGCTCCCATCCTCCCAGTATCACTCCCTGCATCCTCCCAGTGTCACTCCCTGCATCCTCCCAGTGTCACTCCCTGCTCCCCCCTCCCAGTGTCACTCCCTGCTCCCATCCCCCCAGTGTCACTCCCTGCATCCCCCAGTGTCACTCCCTGCATCCTCCCAGTGTCACTCCCTGCATCCTCCCAGTGTCACTCCCTGCTCCCATCCCCCAGTGTCACTCCCTGCTCCCATCCTCCCAGTGTCACTCCCTGCTCCCCCTCCCAGTGTCACTCCCTGCTCCCATCCTCCCAGTGTCACTCCCTGCTCCCCCTCCCAGTGTCACTCCCATCCTCCCAGTGTCACTCCCTGCATCCTCCCAGTGTCACTCCCTGCATCCTCCCAGTGTCACTCCCTGCTCCCCCCTCCCAGTGTCACTCCCTGCATCCTCCCAGTGTCACTCCCTGCATCCTCCCAGTGTCACTCCCTGCATCCTCCCAGTGTCACTCCCTGCTCCCACCCTCCCAGTGTCACTCCCTGCTCCCACCCTCCCAGTGTCACTCCCTGCATCCTCCCAGTGTCACTCCCTGCTCCCATCCACCCAGTGTCACTCCCTGCTCCCACCCTCCCAGTGTCACTCCCTGCTCCACCCTCCCAGTGTCACTCCCTGCATCCTCCCAGTGTCACTCCCTGCATCCTCCCAGTGTCACTCCCTGCTCCCACCCTCCCAGTGTCACTCCCTGCATCCTCCCAGTGTCACTCCCTGCAACCTCCCAGTGTCACTCCCTGCTCCCCCCTCCCAGTGTCACTCCCTGCTCCCACCCTCCCAGTGTCACTCCCTGCATCCTCCCAGTGTCACTCCCTGCTCCCACCCTCCACTGTCACTCCCTGCTCCCACCCTCCCAGTGTCACTCCCTGCTCCCACCCTCCCAGTGTCACTCCCTGCATCCTCCCAGTGTCACTCCCTGCTCCCACCCTCCCACTGTCACTCCCTGCTCCCACCCTCCCAGTGTCACTCCCTGCTCCCACCCTCCCACTGTCACTCCCTGCTCCATTCCCCCAGTGTCACTCCCTGCTCCCACCTCCCAGTGTCACTCCCTGCTCCCCCCTCCCAGTGTCACTCCCTGCTCCCCCCTCCCAGTGTCACTCCCTGCATCCTCCCAGTGTCACTCCTGCATCCTCCCAGTGTCACTCCCTGCATCCTCCCAGTGTCACTCCCTGCTCCCACCCTCCCAGTGTCACTCCCTGCATCCTCCCACTGTCACTCCCTGCTCCCATCCTCCCAGTGTCACTCCCTGCATCTCCCAGTGTCACTCCCTGCATCCTCCCAGTGTCACTCCCTGCATCCTCCCAGTGTCACTCCCTGCTCCCATCCTCCCAGTGTCACTCCCTGCATCCTCCCAGTGTCACTCCCTGCATCCTCCCAGTGTCACTCCCTGCATCCTCCCAGTGTCACTCCCTGCTCCCACCCTCCCAGTGTCACTCCCTGCATCCTCCCAGTGTCACTCCCTGCTCCCCCCTCCCAGTGTCACTCCCTGCATCCTCCCAGTGTCACTCCCTGCATCCTCCCAGTGTCACTCCCTGCTCCCCCCTCCCAGTGTCACTCCCTGCTCCCACCCTCCCAGTGTCACTCCCTGCTCCCCCCTCCCAGTGTCACTCCCTGCATCCTCCTAGTGTCACTCCCTGCATCCTCCCAGTGTCACTCCCTGCATCCTCCCAGTGTCACTCCCTGCATCCTCCCAGTGTCACTCCCTGCTCCCCCCTCCCAGTGTCACTCCCTGCTCCCATCCTCCTAGTGTCACTCCCTGCATCCTCCCAGTGTCACTCCCTGCATCCTCCCAGTGTCACTCCCTGCATCCTCCCAGTGTCACTCCCTGCATCCTCCCAGTGTCACTCCCTGCTCCCACCCTCCCAGTGTCACTCCCTGCTCCCATCCTCCTAGTGTCACTCCCTGCTCCCATCCTCCAGTGTCACTCCCTGCTCCCCCCTCCCAGTGTGACTCCCTGCTCCCATCCAGTGTTACTCCCTGAATCCTCCCAGTGTCACTCCCTGCATCCTCCCAGTGTCACTCCCTGCATCCTCCCAGTGTCACTCCCTGCATCCTCCAGTGTCACTCCCTGCTCCCCCCTCCCAGTGTCACTCCCTGCATCCTCCCAGTGTCACTCCCTGCATCCTCCCAGTGTCACTCCCTGCATCCTCCCAGTGTCACTCCCTGCTCCCATCCAGTGTCACTCCCTGAATCCTCCCAGTGTCACTCCCTGCATCCTCCCAGTGTCACTCCCTGCATCCTCCCAGTGTCACTCCCTGCTCCCACCCTCCCAGTGTCACTCCCTGTTCCCCCCTCCCAGTGACACTCCCTGCATCCTCCCAGTGTCACTCCCTGCTCCCCCCTCCCAGTGTCACTCCCTGCTCCCCTCCTCCCATTGTCACTCCCTGCATCCTCCCAGTGTCACTCCCTGCATCCTCCCAGTGTCACTCCCTGCTCCCATCGTCCCAGTGTCACTCCCTGCATCCTCCCAGTGTCACTCCCTGCTCCCACCCTCCCAGTGTCACTCCCTGTTCCCCCCTCCCACTGTCACTCCCTGCTCCCCCCTCCCAGTGTCACTCCCTACATCCTCCCAGTGTCACTCCCTGCATCCTCCCAGTGTCACTCCCTGCTCCTCCCAGTGTCACTCCCTGCTCCCCCCTCCCAGTGTCACTCCCTGCTCCCCCCTCCCAGTGTCACTCCCTGCTCCCACCCTCCCAGTGTCACTCCCTGCTCCCATCCTCCCATTGTCACTCCCTGCATCCTCCCAGTGTCACTCCCTGCATCCTCCCAGTGTCACTCCCTGCATCCTCCCAGTGTCACTCCCTGCTCCCACCCTCCCAGTGTCACTCCCTGCATCCTCCCAGTGTCACTCCCTGCATCCTCCCAGTGTCACTCCCTGCTCCCATCCTCCCATTGTCACTCCCTGCATCCTCCCAGTGTCACTCCCTGCATCCTCCCAGTGTCACTCCCTGCATCCTCCCAGTGTCACTCCCTGCTCCCACCCTCCCAGTGTCACTCCCTGCATCCTCCCAGTGTCACTCCCTGCATCCTACCACTGTCACTCCCTGCTCCCCCCTCCCAGTGTCACTCCCTGCTCCCATCCTCCCAGTGTCACTCCCTGCTCCCACCCTCCCAGTGTCACTCCCTGTTCCCCCCTCCCAGTGTCACTCCCTGCTCCCCCCTCCAGTGTCACTCCCTGCATCCTCCCAGTGTCACTCCCTGCTCCCCCCTCCCCAGTGTCACTCCCTGCTCCCACCCTCCCAGTGTCACTCCCTGTTCCCCCCTCCCAGTGTCACTCCCTGCTCCCCCCTCCCAGTGTCACTCCCTGCATCCTCCCAGTGTCACTCCCTGCATCCTCCCGGTGTCACTCCCTGCTCCCACCCTCCCACTGTCACTCCCTGCTCCCACCCTCCCAGTGTCACTCCCTGCTCCCCCCTCCCACTGTCACTCCCTGCTCCCCCCTCCCAGTGTCACTCCCTGCATCCTCCAGTGTCACTCCCTGCTCCTCCCAGTGTCACTCCCTGCTCCCACCCTCCCAGTGTCACTCCTGCTCCCACCCTCCCAGTGTCACTCCCTGCTCCCCCCTCCCAGTGTCACTCCCTGCTCCCACCCTCCCAGTGTCACTCCCTGCATCCTCCCAGTGTCACTCCCTGCTCCCATCCTCCCAGTGTCACTCCCTGCTCCCCCCTCCCAGTGTCACTCCCTGCTCCCCCCTCCCAGTGTCACTCCCTGCATCCTCCCAGTGTCACTCCCTGCATCCTCCCAGTGTCACTCCCTGCATCCCCCCAGTGTCACTCCCTGCATCCCCCCAGTGTCACTCCCTGCTCCCATCCACCAGTGTCACTCCCTGCTCCCCCTCCCAGTGTCACTCCCTGCTCCCTCCTCCCAGTGTCACTCCCTGCATCCTCCCAGTGTCACTCCCTGCATCCTCCCAGTGTCACTCCCTGCTCCCCCTCCCAGTGTCACTCCCTGCTCCCCCCTCCAGTGTCACTCCCTGCTCCCATCCCCCCAGTGTCACTCCCTGCTCCCATCCTCCCAGTGTCACTCCCTGCATCCTCCCAGTGTCACTCTCTGCATCCTCCCAGTGTCACTCCCTGCTCCCATCCCCCCAGTGTCACTCCCTGCTCCCCCCTCCCAGTGTCACTCCCTGCATCCTCCCAGTGTCACTCCCTGCATCCTCCCAGTGTCACTCCCTGCATCCTCCCAGTGTCACTCCCTGCATCCTCCCAGTGTCACTCCCTGCATCCTCCCAGTGTCACTCCCTGCTCCCACCCTCCCAGTGTCACTCCCTGCATCCTCCCAGTGTCACTTCCTGCATCCCCCCAGTGTCACTCCCTGCATCCTCCCAGTGTCACTCCCTGCATCCTCCCAGTGTCACTCCCTGCATCCTCCTAGTGTCACTCCCTGCTCCCACCCTCCCAGTGTCACTCCCTGCTCCCCCCTCCCAGTGTCACTCCCTGCTCCCACCCTCCCAGTGTCACTCCCTGCTCCCATCCCCCCAGTGTCACTCCCTGCTCCCACCCTCCCACTGTCACTCCCTGCATCCTCCCAGTGTCACTCCCTGCATCCTCCCAGTGTCACA